>NC_092676.1:191787-491787 GCF_964355755.1 Antedon mediterranea | reverse complement strand
AATTTTGTCCTTGTGACCATAGAGACAACACTTCGAACAAAAATCTGTATCATGATCTTAATATTCAGAATTAATTACCAAAGTAATTACCAAAAGTAAACACCAAACAGCTAGACTAAGAATAAACACCAATTAGGCCAAATAAAAAAACATACTTGTTAAGCGTCACCGCCCGCTCCTGATTATCCAGCCGCCTCTCTTTTTATTTTTATTTTTTTTTTACCCATATACAACGGAAAGTTTAGCGGCCCGGCCCAGCTCCAGAGCAGGGCTCAAAATTCACGCTAGCAAACTAGCATTTTGCTAGTAGATTCTTTATAATTGCTAGTTGAAAATTTCAAAACTAGCAAATGTTTGCTAGGCTGGTGTAATTTTTGAAAAATACGTACTTCTTAGCTTAGCCACGCTAGCTAGCCACCGATCGCTCTATGTCGACAACGGCAATTTGGTGAAAACAATTGTTTCATTTACACGCCGCCGATTTACGTCAAGGAAACGCGAATAGCACCGCGAATCATGTGTGGTAAACAGCAAGCTTTTTCCCCAACACATTAAATCACGTGCATTTAGTACGTCGCTGAGGATTACATCATCAGTCACGTGATAGAATACACGATTATCAATTTAGGGATTACTGAAATAAATATTTTGCCTACACAGTGGTCGAAACGCGTTTTTTATAGGTTCGTAAATAGGAAACACCCCATACATAATGGACTCTACCAATTTTGTTTACGATGATCTCGCGCTCGAGATCGGCACACCACGAGGGTCCTGTTGGGCGATGGGCCCGGCGATGCGTTTTCTTATGCCTGGTTTACCTGTGGAATAATTACACACACTTTTCGCATCACAACTTTAAATACTGATTTACACAGCAATTGGCAACGGATTCATCAAAGAAGAATGAATACGTTGAATAAAAATTCACTTAAGAAATGCCGTAAGCTGTTTTCAAAATCAGCCCACTATAATTTAGTATTATTGAGACCAACATCATGCTTCTCGCGATAGGGAATTTCCTGGATAGATGAGTCGAGCGAGAGACGGCGGACCATGGCCGCCGATGAGTGAGGCGGGGGTGGCAGCTTGGACGGATTAGCCTAGGGCCTACAATTTCGCTCGGTGGCAATTAAATTTAATGTTTTAATTACGTCTGGATATAAACAATACAAAACTCAATTTTGTCATCGGCAATAATATTTCATACATAGTCAATTTTGTTCTGTTTCGCATTTTAAAAGTTTGACGTTTCGTCCTAAAAAAAAGTGGGCCAAAACGTCCATCGCGCAAAATTATACCTCCATAAAAAGTAAAAAAAAAAAAAAAAAAAACCGTCCCCCCGCCCCTGAAAATTGATGAGGGTGTGACGCTTAACAAGTATTTTTTTTTATTTGGCCTTATGTCAACAGTGGATGCTGGTTTAATTCATCCACTTTAAATATGGTAGTGTTTAGCAACGTTTATTAATGGAATACTAAAAAACATGAACAATTGAATTGTTAAGATCATCCCTAATGAACATGTGACCTCTATTCTCCAATGGTATGCTTTTTACACAAAAATCGAGCTGTTCCCTCAAGGAATGAGTGTAAATTACAAGTTTTCGGAGGGAGGTTAGTGAATAATAAGCTACAGATTTCTACAGTATTTTTATTAGATTTTAGAACACAATATTTGAATCTAGATGAATACCTTTAATCCCTTCACTAGCCTCCTAGATTTCTAGAATCATATTTTTAATTAAAGGTGCAGATCTAATTTATGTTTCACTAAAATAAAAAGGAAAAAGCATGAGAGAAAAATGTATATTTATGAAACTGACCAGATCTTACACACAGTATGATGTACATATTTCAGAGGTAATTGAATAATATGATGCAGTGACTGGGGAGTCGTAAAGGTCTAAAATAGAACCACATTCATAGCACTGGTCCACCAAACAGTACTGGCTGATATTTTCTAGGATCAAAATAAGGATAACTACATAATAAAACCCAATAATATTTGTCTGTGTTTCTTTCTTTTATGTGTAAACTTTATAAAAAATTGACTTCCAAAAATCTAATAAATGTCTTCTTTTTTTTTAATGGAAAATGCTTTACCAGTTATTACCAGTGAACATATTTAGTAATAAAAATAAACTTTGCATCATCCTGTGGTTAAGTAGAGTACTCAGCTAAATTGTTTATGACAATGGGAAGAAATAATAAGGAGCTTAAGAGAGGAAGAAATATCCTGTAACAATAACAGCAAAAAAATGTATTGTTAATGAAAAAAGAGCTGTATTTTTACATCCTGTGTTTAAACAGTATACACACAGGTAAATCTGTAATGACAATAGGAAGTAATACACAGCTATAAACAATAATAGAGGTCACAGAACAAGATGTAAAGAACTGAACTATTGTTGAGTGATCACGTAAACAAGCTTGATGGCTGCTGCTGAGTGGGACTCACCCTCAATCATGCTATTCAATGGTGTACAAGTAAAGTTTACTGATGGCTGCTGCTGAGTGGGACTCACCCTCAATCATGCTATTCAATGGTGTACAAGTAAAGTTTACTGATGGCTGCTGCTGAGTGGGACTCACCCTCAATCATGCTATTCAATGGTGTACAAGTAAAGTTTACTGATGGCTGCTGCTGACTGGGACTCACCCTCAATCATGCTATTCAATGGTGTACAAGTAAAGTTTACTGATGGCTGCTGCTGAGTGGGACTCACCCTCAATCATGCTATTCAATGGTGTACAAGTAAAGTTTACTGATGGCTGCTGCTGAGTGGGACTCACCCTCAATCATGCTATTCAATGGTGTACAAGTAAAGTTTACTGTGAAATGATTATTATTATATAACACCTAAATAAATTCCTGTCATTTGATTGGACGAATGTGGGTCACATGGCGTGCAATAGTACGCACTATTCAACGATCGTTAAATAGTACTTTTTGAAACATTTTTGTGTACGAAAAAAAAAACGTCTCGCGGATGAAAAAAAATCTAGTACACAAATTATCCTATGATATGGCTATGTACTGTGAAATACAACAGCGCCACCTGTCGTCTGGTCTGAGTTTCATTTGTAAACACCACCGCGAGATATGCAACAGCAGCAGATATTTGTGTACGATTTGGACATTATGTACTAATTTCATTCAAAAAGGCATTTAAATTAGCTTTAAATCGTTTTTAGGATTTTGATTAATTAATGGGGACATTCCTACAGGACGTGGAATTGTTGGAAAAACCATAATTAGCTTAGATAAGTTCCAATTGTCTGTCGAAGTTTTGCCTTTCAGCCAAGCTAGTACTAGGCTACTAGGTCTAGCCTAGGCCATGCTAGTATTAGGCTAGGCCTAGCCTAGGCGTTTTAGCCTTGCTAGGCCTAGGATTGTTTGGTCGTTTGTTGACATAATTAACACAAAAGTAGGTGTGTTTACGAAATCCATATAAATATAACATTTAATATAAAATTATTTAAAACGAAATGTTACTGTTTTTAATCAATGTGTGTGAATGAAATGTAGTAAACTTTGGCTAGGGCTACCTTTTATTTGATTCAAATAACTAGAATTTATTTAGATGTTATATAAAACAAATAATGAATGTTTTGTATTCGTGTAATGGTACAAATAATGGCACTTGGTGAATGATGAAAGGTTATATTTCAACTCGGCTCATCGCCTCGTTGAAATATAACCTTTCATCATTCACCTCGTGCCATTATTTGTACCATTACACTCATAAACATTCATTATTTGTATATTAGTGTATACTACTAGTACTACAAATAAATGTTGCCTTAAGTTTTCAGTTTCACTGAAGATGGGAAAATTTAACACACAGCATCAATGCATTCAAGTAAATTGTACAAATGTAGGGTTATTGAAAGTAAAACATAAAATCCTCTCAATTTTGACTTTGTTTGTGCCCTGCTAGTGAAAAGCAATAGTCCCAGGGTAAATAAATGGCACAAATCCTACAGTACATCTAGACTTGACTGGTTAAAGTACAGCTACTATTGACACTATACCTATATACAGAATCCTACAGTACATCTAGACTTGACTGGTTAAAGTACAGCTACTCTTGACACTATACCTATCTACAGAATCCTACAGTACATCTAGACTTGACTGGTTAAAGTACAGCTACTCTTGACACTATACCTATCTACAGAATCCTACAGTACATCTAGACTTGACTGGTTAAAGTACAGCTACTCTTGACACTATACCTATCTACAGTACTCAAGAGAAAGATAAATAAAATATTTCTGTTCTTTAAGATTTTTAATTTATTGGCAACAACATTAAGGATAAATTTTATAAAACAGGACAGGCACCTACATACAAAAGAAAAAAGTTGGTGAGATCAGGAGCACTTAAAGATATGTGTATTCCTCAAGAGTCTACTATTAATATAAAAGTTTATTGTTATTATTTAAAGGCAATACTCCTTCCAATATGTAGGTTCCTGTAAATGTAATGACATATAAATTGTCTGGAGATAAATACATTACCGTATTACTCAAATACAACACTCAGCCAGAAAACATCTCAAAACCCAGCTTAGTTCTTTTTCGTCCTAGTTGGACACATACTCTATTAGAAGATACGTATGCTAAATATACAAGTACAGCACGCTTAGCTTTCTGTGTTTACTTCCTATTTAATTGAGTACAACGTATCACGATATAATGTCATTAATGTATTCACGTTACGAAAAGAGTATGGAGATTTAAGAGGACAACCACCAAGTGTCAAGTACCTCCCTCTGGAAAGCATGGGCTATTGTCGGTTTATCCAGGTAAGCTAGGCACGAAATAGACTAGAAGAACTGACATATGGACATTTTTCACAGAGTGCAGGAGACTAGTTTCTGGAGGTCTAAAGCCAGTAATAAAAACATGAGTCATACAACTTACAAGTGATGCATTAATGTCATCACACCATCATCAGTGAGGATGAATACGCTAGGCTGACAACAAGGAGACAATGGCTCTTAACTAGGATTTAAATTCCAATTAATATTTATTAATAAACTTCTTGTATGACTCATCACTAGTATTCCCTTGAAAACAACATTAATGCGCATTACATCCAACCAACACTTGTTTGTCACATTAAATCATAGCGGCCATCTTCCTGTTTGTAAGCATTTTTAAAAAAACATTGCGTTAATTGCGTGTTTTCAATACAAAGGCATTTGACTTTGGAAACACACCTTTTCCCGTCATTTTAAAATTCTCTTTTGACTTTTTGTTGCTAGAGAATGTAGATCAAGCATACATTTGGTTCAAAAGGTGCATTAAGTTCAGTACTTATCAATGTCATGGCACTAAATCGTTTGGATTGACATTCTTCAAACCTGTCCATTTCATATCCCCAATTTTAAGGATTGGCATGTTTTCATTCAAACAGTTTATAAAAGATTGACATAGCTACTATAGGGGTCTTTCGATTCATAGATGGATCAGACAAGGATTGTTAACAGTCTTAAAGTTCAAAACTAAATCTGATCAACAGAGGTTCACTTTATGTATCATCTGCATAACTATAATAAAATAAAATTTAAGGTAAAATAAGGTACCTTAATATCTAATGCTCTGTCTACACTATCAAACTTTATGTGACCAAAAAATGTGATGTGGCCATATATGGACATGTCGTCATATCACTACCATATTTAAGCATATCACTACCATATTTAAGCACATCACACTTTTTTTTTGTCAAACTTGTTCGATAGTGTAGACAGAGCTTTACACAATGTGACAACAAAATGCGTAGACATTTAGTAAAGATTCAGCAACAGATCCATGATGAATAGCTTCAATATGAACTTACCTTTAAAACAGGACAGCAGCTCTAATTCACAATAGCACTGAATGAACAAATAGTGCCACAGTTTTATAAGTACATCATACTCTTTACAAGTACATCATACTCTTTTACAAGTACATCATACTCTTTTATAAGTACATCATACTCTTTTATAAGTACATCATACTCTTTATAAGTACATCATACTCTTTATAAGTACATCATACTCTTTATAAGTACATCATACCCTTTTATAAGTACATCATACTCTTTATAAGTACATCATACTCTTTATAAGTACATCATACTCTTTATAAGTACATCATACTCTTTTATAAGTATATCATACTCTTTTATAAGTACATCATACTCTTTATAAGTACATCATACTCTTTATAAGTACATCATACTCTTTATAAGTACATCATACTCTTTATAAGTACATCATACTCTTTTATAAGTACATCATACTCTTTATATGTACATCATACTCTTTATAAGTACATCATACTCTTTATAAGTACATCATACTCTTTATAAGTACATCATACTCTTTTATCCTATTTTTCCTTTCAAATACCCATCCCAATAAAATACTCTGTTGTATCAATTTTACAGACAGTAACAGCACAAAAACGTCAGATCAAATTCAATAAAATGTTATGAGATGAAACTCTTTTGTATTCTGTATCTTATCACTTGTTACACTACGAATGCAATATTATTTATTAGCAGGTTAATGGGTACATAAACCATAGGTCTGTGCAAGAACTATGAATACTCATTCATATAGTAAGCTGCCGGTGAGTCATGCCAGATCAATAAATAAAACGCACACAAATAATTAACATACCTGATTGTCTTCACAACCTAAAAGTATTACTGGCAACTTCAGATGCAACAAACAGTCTGTGGAGACCAATTAAAAATGATAACAAACATCTACAATGTTATACTTTCATTAGGCCTGTTTTCATGTACTGTATTTTGATTTAAACCTTTAACTACATTCATCCCAGCTAAATTGTATTTTAATGTAATAAATGCCATTTTGATATTCCAGCTATTGTATTATGGTTTACTGTAAGAATGATGTGAGCAGAATACCTCACCTTGTATAACTATGTATTACTACTATTATGTGTATATGAATGCGAGTAGAATACCTCACGCACCCTGCAGAAAAAGCTCATTAAATTGCTTCATGTTGCTTGAAAGAAATGTTAAATGTCATAATAAACATTGTCACTACTTCAGGCATACATTAATACGAGAACATTAAAATAAGGAGTAGAAGAATTGATACACACAAGAATAACAAAGGAATTAATGTCACATTTGTGATTGTAAAAATCACTGCAGAGTGGTTTTAAAAACATTTTAAAATGTTTAGAGTATTTAACTGCACTGTAGTGCAGGGCATCATTTATAAGGAGCGCCTGCGCGACCGCGCTCCTCCGCGCTCCTCAACAGGCTTCGAGGAGAGCAATTTATCGCGCTCCTTAATTTTCAAAATAGAGCCTAGCTTTTGATAGTGTTGATTTTTCTGTCAAGAGGCCTAAAAACACGTGGATTTTTAAAAGTTAAAACCAATCTAGGCCTAGGCTAATAATATATAAGCTAAGTTATAAAGCTACAAGCCTAATGGCAGTCCCTCGTTTTTAAGGATCGCAAGCGCGATCGCAATCAACAACAACCTTCGAAAAGGAGAGCAATTCATCGCGCTCCATCTCACAGCAGTGCGAGGTACCAACAAAGGGGATTCCCCTGCCTGCGCGCATTCAAGGAAGGGCGAGTTTACTTTATCGCCTCATAGTGCAACCAGTACGGTGTCATAGAAACACCTCCTTTACAGGAAGATCATATCCCAACCAATAATTTTTCCCTTTATGTTTTTATGGAACGAGTTAATAAAATATATTTAATTTTAAAAGGAAACATTAATATAGGAGGCCTAAATATAATGTTTATTATTTAAAAAAGCTTAGCTGCTGGTTGCTTTAATTATGTCATTTTGAAGATGGATTATTTCTTCGAAAGTTCTAACCAATTTTGGTCACTCAAATCCTCCTCAAAACACGTGCTGATGTGTGACGTCAGCATCTTCTAGAAGCTCTCTCAGCCCTCCCCTATATTGTGCGTGCGCCCATGTGTGACACATGTAAACACGATCAAATATCTTTCTTAATTATTTTAAAATGACACTTTGTAACTTATTATCAATATTTTAATGGCTGTTGCATGTTAGAATTGTATAATTTATGAATTGCAGGTAAATACTTTTCAGGTTTTCTGTCTGATTTCTAGGCCAACAAGCTAGGCTAGAAAAGCTAGGCATATAAAATTATAGTTGGCCAGGACAGGATTCTCCAGGCTCCTGAAACCCAATCTACCCAGGCAGGCCATAAAAAAAAAATTGGCTTGAGTTTTTTGTACTGTAGAATAATACGATCCCCACGGAAAATATTGTGTGTAAAGGTGGGTGTGGGGGATTTTAGGGGAGAGGTACAGTATACATCTGTTGTGCCCGTGGGGGGGGGGGGGGGGGGGGGGGGTTATCCCCTGTCGGGCAAAAAAATGTGTAAAAAAAATTAATAAGTGCCAGCCATTTTTAATAAGGGCGACCATCCTTTAACTTCAACATAAATATTTGAGGAGAGCGATTTAAAATTTTTGCAAGGAGAGCGAATTGCTCTCCTCGGTGATTTGAGGAGAGCGATTTGTTGCTCTCCTGGGTTTTGCATACGTGATGCCCTGGTAGTGTTAACTATATAAATTCTCTACATTTAAAATAAATGCTAAAACAGTTGTTAAATTTATCAACGACAAAAATCTGAACACAAAATTTCGAAGCGATTAACCGTAAGTTAACTCAAGATATAATTATCACCCTTGCAATATCGTGAATAGCAAAGTAGTCACATGGTAAAGAGGATGATCAATAAATTCACCCAGAAAGGTAAGTTTATATTCATAGCCTCCTTGCCACCTACATAATTACAATTCATACTGCATTTTCTATAATATTAAATGATCTATTAATTCAGAAATCCAGTTCAGATTTTTAGGACACTAAGTATTGCTTAAGGATATATTCACATTTGTTGTAATGTAAGTCATTTTTAAGCATTCACTTATGAGTATGGATTCAGTTTGAAATGAAAGCAAATGTAAACTGCATAATGTAATGTAATAATTACCATAAATGACATTCTGATCTAAAAAATTATATAATTATCAGCAATATCAACTGTCATGAGTTTAGAAACTGTACTAGGCAGATGTGGGTTCGGAGGAGGTGCAACCTTACCCACCTTCAAAGTCTTTGACCCATCTTAAAAGTTTATCAATTTTAAAGTCGCCTTTCCACTAGGTCTTTAAAATAGAAATGACTAAAGAAACTTCCGGGGGAGTTTATTTATAAATCACTATTTTTCACAGTACTTCTCTACTAGTCGTAGGTTGGCATACCATTTTGTACCCTTACCCCATTATAATGATTCTATTCTTTTATACTGTACAGCTCTGTCTACACTATCAACGTTTATGTGACAAAAAAAGTGTGATGTGCCTAAATATGGTAGCGATATGGCTAAATATGGTAGTGATATGACTGAGAGCGTACAGAGCTTTACGATTACTATTAAGTAAATTTTAGCTTTAAAGGTGAAGGCAAGCATGCTAAAATATCCAATTTAAAATAATTTATGTTTGCATGTAGATGATGAATGACAGATTAGCAGCCAATCCCAGCAGGCAAACGAGAAAAAACATTTCAAATATTAAGGGGAAAAACATTTAATAATAATGTTGTTATTCAGGTTTCAGGTATTGAATGCTACTATTGCTCATGGGATTACAATAGGCTCATAAATATAAATAAAATTACTAAAGGCTTGCAGTAAATTATAATCTGTCACTGGCAATAAAGAAGGAAAAGTAAGGATAGTAATACTATATAGTATAAAGTTTCACCAAGAAAAAAAAACCATAGATACTATAGATTTATTTTATCACAAACTAAATCTTTGAAAATGCACGCAGGTTGTTTTAACAAATGGATTCAAGTCCATAGCCAAGGAGTTCCATAGGGTTCAAATAAAGAACCAAGTTATTTTCCTGAACTATTCCTTTTGGAGACCAGTGAAATAAATATAATCATTTTTAGCGGGTAATAATGTGCAGCACATTAAGAACTTGCTTACAGTATACAGTGTGTGATATAAGATAAGAATGAACTATTATTATTATTATTACACTTTGAATATTAATATTTTGGACAAACTATACCTGTAGTAATGTATAGTAGGAGCACACACTGCATGTACTGTACATTCAAAATTAATTTTACATTAATGCACATGTTAATGAATGATTGAATTGACATCTATTGAGCAAAGTTCAACCATTGGAAATAAAGTCTTGCTTGTAAATGCTATCAGCATAATGTTTATACTCTGTTTATAGTGTATTTCTCAGAGCCAGTGAATGTGTGAGTAATAAATAGCAATATTTTTAATTTTATAGGACCATTATTATAATATCAGTATCTCTACTGTTACAGTATGTTATTAATTAAAATGTAAAACAGTGAAGGGGTGTGGCTGACAGAACACCCAACAGACATAAAATAATTAAAGCCTTCGGCAATACAGTAGAATGCTAAAGGGCGTGGCATTTTTAAAGCCTATTCCTGTCCATTAAGTATCAAGGCGTGGCATGCTGTAACAATGTACAGACAATTTAGTTTAGAGCAAGGTGGTTGCTCTAAGCCTACTGCAGGTCTACAGTATTGTTAAGAGCAAGGTGGTGTTCTAAGCCTACCGCAGGTCTACAGTATTGTTAAGAGCAAGGTGGTGTTCTAAGCCTACCGCAGGTCTACAGTATTGTTAAGAGCAAGGTGGTTGTTCTAAGCCTACCGCAGGTCTACAGTATTGTTAAGAGCAAGGTGGTTGTTCTAAGCCTACCGCAGGTCTACAGTATTGTTCAAAACAATATTTTTAAAATTACATACACAATACAACTTGTATTTTAATCTTTTGTTAAAAAAATTTCTGTTTTAAAAATGTCCGGTTTTAAATTTGTTTACACAATGTAGCAATTCTAATAACACAGTACCTTCCTTCAGGCTTAATAATACAGTGTGGCATTCTTCCATGCATTTTCTCAGACATTATCAACAATTGCTTATTAAAATTTCACACTGTTTTACCTTGTTATGCTAAACAATAAAACTAACTAATTTTTCAAACATTTAAAGCTACTGTACTACAGAGATGCTCACACAGCTACAGTATGTAAATTTAAAGACAGTTCACCGCGACTACTTAGTCCAACTGTATAGTATTGATTTGATGACACAAGTAATGGAACATGTAATTAGCTTGTAATTTACATAAATCACATACTACAGGTTTATTCAAGTAAAACCTACATGTATGATGAGATCTGTAGGTTACACCCAAATATGTAATGATATTCAAAACAAGGACACCTAAAGCCACAAGTACATCTTTTAAAAATCAGACGGATATCAATTTTTTTTCCAAAGACACTGATGTGATACGGAGTACAAAAAAACAAAAATTACTTTATTTGACAGTTGCTATATAACTACCAAAATAATAATAGACAGGAAATGCAAGTTTACACTATAAAATATGTCAGCAAAATGTCAAGAAATTCTGTACAGTATTTACTAAATGAGCTTCCAACTTGTCAGTTACGAAATAGCCTAATGAAATGTATACTGTACTGTGGTGTTAGAAAGTGATATTCTCGTGTAAACAAATAATCTCGTACTGTACAGAGAAATAATATAGTCCATGCTTTTCAGTATTTACCACAAATTATAGAATATTGTGCATTCACAAAATAAACAGACAGTAAATTAATTCCCTCTAGTCTCTTTAATTATTGGTAGCCAATTTGCAAATCTGAAATTACATCAGGCAACTAATTGGTATTGCTATGGTTCAGTGGTAAATTAAATTTTCTTCATATAAACAGTAACGTTTTCTATTGAGAAATTCAGAATATACTTAAGCATTACCAACGAGGAGAATCATCAAAGTACAGATCTATGACTCACTATAAAAAGTACTAATGATATGTAATATTGCTCATGATATAATAGGTTTACTGAACAACAAAACTTGTTTATCAATTTATGGCGAAATAAATGAGATATAAGCAAGAATCAATATAAGATGAAACAAACAGTCTCAACTTAAAGTTAGCATTTTGTTGCAAATTGCACGAACTGCAACATATAATATTTTTGCACCTAGGCCAGAGGGGGAGCATCAGGGATGCATACTACTCTCCCTTTTGACAGCTACAATGAGTTATTACATTTTTTACATAGAGTATACAGCACTGTAGGCCGCCCAGGCAATTATTATTTCTTCCCCATGGAAACATTGGATAGTTACTGTATTATGCTCTAGCATTAGAGTAAGGAACTCAACACCTATCAACTCAAACCATGGCAAGGTTGGATAGTTACTATACTTTAATATTATGCTCTAGCATTAGAGTAAGGAACTCAACACCTATCAACTCAAACCATGGCAAGGTTGGATAGTTACTGTACTTTAATATTATGCTCTAGCATTAGAGTAAGGAACTCAACACCTATCAACTCAAACCATGGCAAGGTTGGATAGTTACTGTACTTTAATATTATGCTCTAGCATTAGAGTAAGGAACTCAACACCTATCAACTCAAACCATGGCAAGGTTGGATAGTTACTATACTTTAATATTATGCTCTAGCATTAGAGTAAGGAACTCAACACCTATCAACTCAAACCATGGCAAGGTTGGATAGTTACTATACTTTAATATTATGCTCTAGCATTAGAGTAAGGAACTCAACACCTATCAACTCAAACCATGGCAAGGTTGGATAGTTACTATACTTTAATATTATGCTCTAGCATTAGAGTAAGGAACTCAACACCTATCAACTCAAACCATGGCAAGGTTGGATAGTTACTGTACTTTAATATTATGCTCTAGCATTAGAGTAAGGAACTCAACACCTATCAACTCAAACCATGGCAAGGTTGGATAGTTACTGTACTTTAATATTATGCTCTAGCATTAGAGTAAGGAACTCAACACCTATCAACTCAAACCATGGCAAGGTTGGATAGTTACTATACTTTAATACTAGACATGTAACTCGTCACTTTGACGAGTTTGGTTATCCGCCGCGCAAGTGGTGCAACATTAACATTAAGGGGATAGGTTGAGGACAAAAGGAAGTGTTCACGTTGGCATTATGACCTGAACTGAAGAATATGATATGTTGTTATTGCTGAATTTTATTATTTAAATTCATATATAGTATACACAGTATAATCTGTATCCATATCACATACAGTGACATACATAGAATAGGTGAAATTACGGGACCCGCTATTTATTGCAATTTTTAACATGTTGACGGTTTTAAAATGAAACGCGAAGGTAGCAATTCCGAAAGGAAATTATCTCAGCAACAACGTATTAGCGTGTAGAAGAAATTTGAATACGTGAAATATTGATGCGCGCTCGTTTAAATGTAATGAATTATGACGCAAAAGATGAAAATACGACCTTTTTTATTTAACTGACCATATGATGACGTCACAACATCCGATTGGCAACATTTTTACATAATTTCGTATCTACAATCCAATAGCTTCCAGAAAAAGTTTTAATCGTGATTATCAAATTTTATTCTTACGAGCTATAACAGATTAAAATTTACTGTAAAGATGAAATTGATGCCACACGTGATTTAAATTTTTAGGCATGATGACGTCAAAAAAATTAAAATATTTTTAACTCATGCGAAAGATAGTTGATTGACCTAGACAATATCAAAATCTGGGTGAAAATGGAAAACGAATAAGTGGAGATGCGCTCTATTCAATGTGATGAGCTATGACGAAAGATACAAAAATCCTAAATTTTATATTCGCGTGGCCATACGATGACGTCACAATGTCCGGTTAGCCATATTATTACCTGATCCGATATCTACAACTCATCTACTTCCAGAATATATCATCCACAAAAAGTTGACCGTCTAGTTTAGAAATTACGACTGTTTAAAAAAAGGCATATTTTAAACGAATTTATTAACCTTTTCATAAAAAACGCGCGCAAATTGTTCAATTCGACGTGCTCGTATGACGTATCTTTAAGTCGAAATTGTTTAAAATTTGGTAAAATTACTAGAAAAGGCTGGAAAAACATAAATCACGCAAAAAAAAATACGTTTTCAATGCTACGTGCGCACCGCACACGTAAAATTGTGCGCACGCGTGGGAATTTTTGACATGCTTAAAACGACATGAAACGCGTAGAAAGTTGATTAGAAATTAATTTTGCGCATTTTGAAATTTTAAATGCGCGTGCGCGCGTAACTTTGTGTAAAACACGGAATTTTTTTTCAACAGAAAGTTAGCGCATGATATAAATTAAACTTTTGCAAAGTTTCAAGTTGAAATGTTATTTGGTTGTCGAGCTATGTTAAATACGACAAAATCGTTAAATCGCGCGTAAGTCACGTTGCGCAATTGTAAACGTCATGAAAAGCTTCGCTTGACGACGTTACGTAAATGTCAATATGTTAAGATAGTTACCGAAATGTTATGTTTGCGAGTTTTAGAGAAAAGCGTTACACAAAAATCATACAGAATGATTTCGTACAATCACAAGAGGTTATCCTGCAACTTCGTTGCGGATAACCAATTATGCTCTAGCATTAGAGTAAGGAACTCAACACCTATCAACTCAAACCATGGGAAGGTTTACATTCTCAATATAATTTAAATAACGATTTCCTCAATAAATTCCAAATTGTTGATAATAAAAGAACAAGTTACTATGACAAGTTGAAATTAAAGTATGTTCTCACAATATTCAATAAAATAAAATTTTTAGAATTCTTTGAATACATGAAAAACTCTACATGTAAACATGTAAAAATCTTTTTATAACCCGATTCAAAGTTTAAAATAAAACTTAAATTATTATTAGGCTTAATTTAATTTTTCAGAATATTTTACCAGGACTAAAACTGCGTTGGTTTCCCAGAAAATACTAAAATATAAAATTTAACATGCTGTACATTTTTATTTAAATTTTACACCGATTAAAACTATTCAAGTAAATAATTAACAATATTAACTACCAAAAGCCGTGAGGTGATGTGTTGTTAATTCTCCCAATGGGATTCAAATTACTCTTTCGTATGATTTCATAATCCATGCCACATTTTAGTTGCTTTTTAATGAATTTAAATTGTTTAATAAGGTGTGTATATACTTAATACTTTTGATAACTGTTAATACTATAAGCCCTTGAGAATAAGCTCCAGCCCACCATGGTCTGATACTATGATATGTTCCTAATTAAGGTACCAGTGTGTGTGTGTGTGAACAATGAGTCTGCAAGATTTCAGACAGTCAACAATTGCTTAAAATTTAGAGAAATTTAATAGTGTAAAAACTATGAAAAGAACACTACTTGGTCTGTATATCTTTTGTTAGGATAGTAAATAAAAAAATAATTTTCAAAATTCAATATTTTTATTTTAATAGTTTTATTATTAATTAGTATTTTAATACAGTATTTAAAACAACAAGGCTGAGCCTCCGCTGTCTGTAAACAGAAAGACTGGAAATCATTCAAAGTAAGTTTGGCCTAGCCTATCTATAATGGTGAGGGGAGCCTCCTATCCTGGGTAGGTGGGTGTTTATCAAACAGTAGATAAGCCTACAATACTATACTAGGGCCACACTAAAAAAAGTGAATAAAAAATCATTTTTTATCTAATTTATTTATAAATTTATTATTCAAACTCATTTTCTAATGTGTAATTCTTCAAATTACTGCATATGTGTCAACGGATAAGAAAGCTAAGGGTCGTCAGGTGCCTTTGAGATTTATTTACGCTCCAATTTCAAACAATCAAATGCACGGCGAGCACCACAGCTTGTCATCATCCAGCAGTCAGTCAACGGTTCCCATCCATCATATCCCTCAACAAGCTAGGCCTGTGAAAAACCTGGCTGGGTTGGGCTACTCCACTCCATCGGTATTTTTAAGCTAAAATTCTAAGTTGTCATCTATTAAACAACATTCCAGAAAAAACACATAATATACTCTCAAACTCATCTTACCGTTAACTTGAAAATTCAGTCAAATATGGTTTTTATCTTTCAAATAATCTTCCGAAAATCGTCAAACAGCCAAATCAAGCAAGGGCAGAGCGGAGATAATCAATACAGAGAGAAAAAGAGTAGCTCGAATTAGTACCAACTATAGAGGGCGCAAGTTAGTTTTTTTACTGAACACATAATTATACAAAATAAATACAGTACCGTACCTGTATAGGAGGAGGATTACATACTTCAGACGATTACGATGTACGATAATAAACATGAAAATACACAAAACGTATACTGTACATAATTTATTAAACATTCTGTATATTTTTATTCTGTTAATAGTTTTAGTTATGTCTACCATTGATTATTGTAATACTAAATTGAATATTGTTGTTGAGTAACTGGATTGAATATTGTATAAACACGGTTTTCATTGATAATAATAATTATTAATGTTTATTTATAATACTAGAATGTATTGTCTTCCCTTGACATCTTTTTATTTTAAATTCTTTACTACAGTATCTCTTTCATTCTTTTCATTACTATCTTCTTCAGACAATTTTTTGCTGCTGATTTTTCGTGATTCTTGTGACCACACCAATTTCTCTCTCAAGGCACTGTAGCTACTTCTAAGAAAACATAAACCTCAACAAGACTGATACCACATGACTATTCAAACTGTTGCCTAGCAACTTATACTGTTGCTTCCTGGTTATTTCCTTTGGGAATGCTACGGAAAAAATAAGAACAAACTTTAAACAAACTTACAGAACATCACATAGTATGTGGTGATTATGATGATTGTGCTACAGAAGCGCTGTCTATCAAACTTTATGTGGCAAAAAAATGTGATGTGCCGATATATGGACATGATGATGTCATATCACTACCATATTTGGGCATACCAAATTTGGGTACATCACACTTTTTTTTGTCAAACTAGTTTGATAGTGTATAGACACAACTTAATTCAACTAATGGTTTAGTACAAAAGGTAGGATATCAATAGTTATAACTCACTTTTATTTCAATAAAATCTGATTCCAACTATAGAAACGTGGCGAAATATGACCAGATAAATATATTAAAACAACTCTGAGTTACTCACAAAAATCTGGCGGTAGGTGGTGTAAGTTTGCTATTTCTTTTGATGTAAAGTATCGGACGTTTAAATTCTTCAAAATTTCACATTTATCTAAGTCATCATCAGTTGATTCTAAACTCTGAAACACTTCTGATTTCTGTAAATAAATTAATGAACTGTATTAGCATGGGAATAAAAAACCATTCCATTACAAAATCTATATTGTGTTTTATGAGTGTAGCTTACCTGTAATGTTTTGTTCATTTGCAAGACTGAACCAGTTCCTTCAATGTAATGAAAATACCTGAAAATAAAATTATTAAATTTAATGATTTCAACACCATATTTGTAATTCTTTTATTTTCTTATTTTTCTAAGACTCTTTTCCTCTTACAGTGAACATAGAGGTCAACCAACACAAAAAGTACACACAAATTAATAATAATGAAACATGCTGAAATAGTTGTTAACAATTCTAGATTTTACTTACGCTTTCGTGAAACACATGGTTCTTTCACATTCCTCAGTTACTATGTCCATTACCTTGCCATATCTAATCAACACCTTCGCATCAATCTTATGTTCTTCAGTTACAATGTCTGGTAACTCTTCTAAATACATTTTTATAGTCCTATTAGGCAAATAATTTGAGAATTGGTCTTTTTGTTGGCTAAGTGATGCTGCCTTTGGGACTTTTAAAGCATGTTTTTCTGAGGCTCCTTCAGATCCTTCAGCGGCCAATTCATTCCTTCTTTCCTTAAGTTCATCATTACTACTAGCTGAGTTCTCTATGAGGTAATTGTCCAATAAATGTCCATTTTCTAACAAATAATCAGAAACAAATTGGTGGGGACGTTGTTTTGCCACTAGAAAATATCGAAGTCGCTGGTTTGGAATACCAAGATGATAAGGAGATAGTAGAAATTCCTGGAAAATATGAAGCAAATTGGCATGGCAGATAGAATAATGATATATCCCGTTTGTATCACATCACAGAACATTTTAAAGTTAATTCAACTAATGAATGTAATAATGTATCAAACCTTATAAACATAGTTGCAAGCTGATAATGTTTGTAAAAGAAGGTTTCTGAAAGAAAAAGTTTTTAATACCAGTCAATAATTTTAATTTTTTCATAAAATTAGTTTTCATTGTTTAATATATAAAATAGTACCAAGTTCTATTATAAAAGTTAGCAAGTTGTCGGTGGTCAATCTAACTAATTTTCTAATAATTCCTTCATTTGCCTGGTCAATCACTCAATGGCGACCTATACTATCACTATCACTCATTAACATACCTTGTTTCTGAAGTTTCAAAACCTTTTACATTTTCTACAAGTATGTGTGATGGCTGTTTTTCTAATCTAGATAAAAAGTGTAGGAAATTGTTGCAAGTAGTTAATCAAGAACAAAATATGAAATTTGTAATAAAATCAAACTGTATGCAATTTGTGAAAATAGTCTTTAATTTCTGCATGATAATGTGTCAATCATTCAATGTCTCACATGAATAACTTTAATATGTTTTTACCTTCCAAAAAGGTTTAATATATAAAGGAAACTCTTTGTCCTTGGGTCTTCATTATCCCCTTGTTTACCACTCCTGAAAAAAAAATACACATTTACTGAGTTTAAACAGGATAATTAAAGCTATTGCTTTAAAAAGATTTATCAACTATTATTAGCCTTTCATACAAAATTACAATGAATTAAAATGAATCTATGAATGTTTAATGTGAGTAAAGAATAAAACAAACAAAAGAGATATTGCACCTTGTAAATGGTTGACATGGCGGACTCATCAAAAATACATCAGCATTTAATGCTTGAAACTCCTTCAGTGAAATTGACTTCAATGTGGAAAAAAGAGAATTTAATTAAAACAAACAATAATGTTATACACATGCTTTGATGATATATACCTTAAATGATATAACTTGACTTAACTTAACTTAACTAACTTAACTTGACTTAACTTAACTAACTTAACTTGACTTAACTTCTTGATTAACTATTTAACAACTTTCCTACACTTTTTATCTAGATTAGAAAAACAGCCATCACACATACTTGTAGAAACTTGATCTTGAGACATTTGAGGTTATGTGTTCCTCCATGAATAAATCATTTTTTTAAATCAATTTAATAATGGTCATAACATACTTAATATAAATACTTTTTTTCTGATTCTTATTTAATGAGAAAGAGAAAAAATTAATAATTTTGTACTTTACAGGTAAATAGGAAAGGAGAACATAAATACTGTATTTATAAATGTTTATTCGATTTAATTTGATGTGAACATACATTAATTATGTCAGAGCATTTTTTTTTATATACGGTACATACTTCAATATTTCTTTGAAATATTTTGGTTAAAGGAAAATTGTGTTGATAGACTTGATTGGCAACGGTGTTAATATCAAGTGCAGCGACAACAGTTGCATTTATTCCACATTCTGAAAAATAAAAACACTAATAGTTTGTTTTATTTTAATCGTTGTGGCTAAAGATACGGTACCGTATCCGAACTTCCGTTTGCTAAAGGTACGGTAAAATTGCATTACGTCATAGTCAGCCAATGGGGTGCTGTACGTGTGTGACATCATCGTATAAGGACTTGGGATTTTTTTTCATATTGCGAAAACAGTGATCAACCGGCGGCTTAACATTTTCTTTATTATGCTTCATTTATCGCTATTATCCCCGTCGTGTGACAAAACTAAATGTAGCCTAGGCCTACGTCTGTTATTATTGATAGGCTAAAATATGTTGATTTTAATTCTAGAATACAGAAATTTACCGTTTCAAAAGAGGCCTACTACGTACTATAACCATGCTATATAGCCTCGGTATATGAGTTTGTTTGCCAGGCTGGGGCCAGCTGCATGTGTGCGCTGAGTTCTGTGACTCAGACCTGGGGCTAGGCCTATTGTCTAAATCATAGTATTTGAGGGCCCCTTTATTGTCCGCATTTGCTTTTTGTTTATGGTCACCATCTGTAAACAAAGTTTATTAAAAAATATAGGCCTAAATAGGCAATTTGTAATAAAAATAAAACCCTCATAGTAACTATAGGCCTATGGACGAATGAACTAGACGCAAGTGTAAGTGTTTAATGTTGTATAATGAAATAATATTTGAGATTGAGTGCATGATTTAAACGCTTTATGTCCACCAACCACATGATCTTGATCTATTACTACAGCATCGACGATTCTGGATTCAACATTACTAGGTCTAGCCCCGAGGCTGACTGAGTCACAGAATCATAAGCGCACACATCCATGCAGCCTGGCGCCGCCGATAGGCATTCTCTACAGACGCGATGTGAAAAAAATCCAAAGTCCTTATACGATGACGTCACACACGTACCAGCACCCATTGGCTGATTATGACGTAATGCAATTTTACCGTATCTTTAGTAAACGGAAGTTAGGATACGGTACCGTATCTTTAGCCACGGCGTATTTTAATATGGAAGGAGGAAGCGCAATCAGCCTGGCTGGTGGGTGGATGTTGAATTAATCTAGTATTTTTAAGTGATAAAGAAATTGCTAAAATTAATCACCGACGCCTCGATTACTTGCCTTACATGTTCATGGTTAACTATGTACTCTAGCCTCACAGTACGTACTACTTCTACAGCCTGCTCTGCTCTGGCCCTGCTGGGCTACATATTCAAAACAAACACCAGAAACCGCGTAGCCTAGCTAGCTAGGCCTAACTTCTACATACACTACCTGTTACCTTGCTAGTCTTATGATCGAGTACGCATTCTTCCGATGGACTAATCTAATACTATAGAAACTAATAAACCCAAAATTTACCTTTTAATGCAAAATGCATACCACCAATTCCACTGTAGAACTCAACGACACGAAATTCTTGTTCCACCATTTTTGTTTTGAATCGTACGTTTCTTTCCGGTTGACTGCATCCACACGTGGTCGTACGCAAAGATCGTATAGCGCCACGTAGTGGCGCAAGATATGGAACTGACGCTCGAAAAAAGATAATTACATGATGGGCAGCCATTCTCTCGGCGACGGCAAGCGGATTACCCAGTAGGCAATGCGGCACGCCACCAAATCAATGTAAACAAATAGGGTTTACATCTACGCGATAAACAGTACGACTTTATTTTATCTTTCGCGTCAAAATGAAAGAACATCTACAGTATATAAAATTCGATTATATAAATTTACTCCATTTGATATTACACTTACATATGCGTATATCACTGTCCAACCTCAAACGGCTACAGAATAAACACTGACTGTATGGAGGACGAATTTTGTAGGCAGTCGGTTGAGGCATAGTTATAAATAGTGTCGCGGGGCGCAGCGCGATGCTACGCAGTTCACGCCCAAGGTCGGCCGCCTTTGGCCTAGGCTTACTGGGATGATGGCACAGTTTATGTGCGAGAGAAGCATTTTTTGGAGATGAATTGTAATAATTGCTGATATATTGTCCAAAACTGTCTTTTCAATTTTTTTAAAAAAAATTAATGGGGCAGGGGGATGTTCTTTCCCCTGTTCGGACCCTCTCTTTCTATTTTGTGTGCTTTAGGCCTACAATTTACAAATTTATTTCATTGCAAGGGGAATTTTACTACGATCTGCCACAACTGTAATATACTGTAGGCCTACATACATCTAGATACAAACATACAAAAAACAATTGTTACATTTTTTTTTTATTTCAAAAAAGTAAAAGTATTAAATATTAATTTAAAAAATTCATAATCATAAGTTGTTCTTTTGTGGGACAACCTACTTTTATTAGCTCAACTTTCAATATTACGGACAGGATTAAAATGCAATAAAAAGACTGAAAAATCTAACTTCAAAGTTGTTTATACAGTATTAAAGCTATGGAATAATTAAATACACTCAATAAATAAATTACCAATGTATGGTTTTAGCCTTCTTAATTAAATACAAGAAAAATTATGTAATTATTTTGATTTCTTGTATTACAAAAGAAGCCAATAGGCCTAAACAACAGTACTGATAACTGAATTCTGGTTATTTCCTTTCACTTTAAAGTCTATATATGTGAACAATGAGGTGTGTGAAAATAGTGATTTTATTTGTAATCCCATAGGATACTGCTCCTTTTCAAGAATCAAAAATATAAATTATTATTACTATTAAAATATAATTGTCCATCAGTTCTGGCCTTTGTATTTAATTCTTGTCTAAAATACCACTGTGCACTCTCTTCTCAATAGTAATTATACAGTATGATGACAGACTGATATCTTTCTGAAATAGGGAAAAATTATCATTAAATTATTTAGTCACTTTTCAAACTGTTACATAATCATTTGATTACTACTTATAGTATTTTAAAATACTATACATTCTTAAATTCAAAGCAAAAGTCAATATACTATTTGTAATTTAAATGTGTGAAAACCTAGATTGTTCAGTTGTATAAATATAAGTTATCAAGAAATGCCAATAATAGGACTAGTGAGTATTCAAAAATGTTTACATTAATTAACTAAATATTTTTCAAATAAAGGTGAAGAAAAAAAATAAATAATATGAGGATCAAATTTATAATTTAAATGATCAGGTTTAGTAGTAGACCTTACCTACCCTGTGATTTTATTGTTTTATAACGATTTTTTATTTCATTACATTTAATTATTTCTGTTAATGTTATTATTAATAAAACGCCATTTTGTCTTGTACATTTTTATTAAACAGCTTCAGCTTTTTTCTTAATCTTCCCTCTATCCAAGCCTTGTTTGATCCATCTATCATCAAGCCAGCCGCCAATATCATTCATCCTCCGAGACTTTTTTTTTAATAATACTAATTAGTATTGGGCATTAAATATGCCTAGGCCTACTAACTACTATCTAGCCCTAGATCGGATTGCGAAGAAATGCCTGCCTTAACTAAATTTACCCAACAATTTAATAATTTTGTTAATGTTTACTAGCAAAAAAATATATATTCTAAAAACTTACCACTACAATTACCCGATACAACACGAGAAAAGTCCCGAACAAACACTCAACACGTCACACGTGGATGTGGTTCAATGGTTTATTATACACTTCCGGGGTATGTGATCGCGTACGTGCGAATCGCTCTATTTATAAATTGACCACACGACCGCCGTGCAAATCAATGACTTGCTGCTATTTATCATCTTATTGAATAGAATTTGTCTTTCTATATTTTAGAATGTGGTTCTTCTTCTTAAAATAGTTAACATCAGAAATGGAAAAAAAACCCAAATGACTTGCAAATCAAAAGCATTTATTATACCGGCACAGTGTCATGATTTCAGATATACTTTAATTATTATTGCACTTAATTTTTGATAAAAAATAGTTTATTTAATTGGTTAATCAAAACAAAAATAGAACATAATTATGTATGCGGCGGGCGGAGGCATCAAATGACAACATCTGATTTTATACAATTACAAACAAACAGCATAAGGCATCATTAAAAACTACAACTAAACAAATTAAAGTAAATGAATTGCAATTTTTTGCATATTAAGTCCATTTTACCAGCAAATTTGGAGATTTAATATTAAGATTGTTTAAGGTAATTCTAGTAGGCTACGTTCAGAATAAAAAGCTTGCACTATATCATACACTGGCATCATTTGTTTAATGCATTCGCCGACGATTTCCTCTGCCGTCTTTTCGGAAGTGGGTGACGTACAGAGTCTGCCCTGTAGCGTCTTCTTGTTTGGTAGAGTACGCATTGCTAAGTACGCAGTATTTCGTACAAGCCAAGTGTGATAATTAGCGATCGTACTTGCATAGACGTTGGACGCCATCTTTGGTACGCTATCATTTTCGTTGCTTTCAATAAGTTCCTTGAGGAAAGAACTTATAAAAAGAAGAGCTCTGTGTAGTCGTAGTAGTGTCCTGCAACCAGATAAAAGCCCACTGGAATTTTTTCCGATTGTTAATTCATTGTCTAGTTCAAACTTAACCATAGTGTGAACAGACTTAAAGTGGTCTGACGTTGCCTTTTGGTGTTCTTTCAAAATTCTTATCTTATCTTTCAGATCTGATGTGATGAATGAGAATATGGTGCCAAGGTGTTCAAAAACTCTAAAAATTTAATATAAAAAGAAAATTAATGAAAAAAAAACTAATAAATTGTAATTGATTTCAATACTAATTTCAGATGTTAGATCGTAATTTATATACACTATTTATAGTATATCGATTGAGACGAAACGACTTTGCCATCCTCACAGAGGGAGTCTTTGTCTGCCTTTTCCCTTCTTAAACAATCATTAAATTAAGCCTAACTAGCTAGGCATGTGTATAGCTAGTCTACAACTAATTTTACCTCGTTAACTCTTCGTAACCTCTTATGTAGTGCTCTAGAATTATTTCGTTTTCGGCTGATTTACATTTCTCGAATTCTTCTGCTACAACTTCTAAGCTAAATCCTTCTTTTGAAGCCATTTTTTAGATACTTTTCCACCAAAATCCTATTTCCACAATATTCTTTGTGAACTTTAAACGTCACGCCCCCTTTTTAGAATATTCCATGTCTGAAAGGGGTGTTTTAGGTTACATAAAAATAACTGGAACTTGTTTTCTTATGTTCGTAATTTTCGACCAGTTAAATGTTATAAACTCGCACACATTAATATTCCAAAACAGTATAAACACAACTTTGATAATAAACTGTATAAATTTATTGTAAATATAATCTCTCTACACATAAAAACAATACAGTACATTAACATTTATTCAGTGATCAAATCACAATTGTCTTGTGCAAATATATTACAGAGTGTCAATATATAAATTAATCAAATTAGTTTTCTTTCAATTGTGGCCCTCATACATGATTTATATTTCTTTCAATATATGGCTGTACATTATCGTTTTGATTGAGCTTTTTATTGTTAATTAAATAGTTTTTTTATTTGTATTTCCATTGAGATCCAGCCAGTGATACTCACAGCATTGTCATTATTAAATATGATGCGTTCGTGGAAGATCTTCTCAATAAAACCTAATTATGCTTATAAAAAATTACTTACAAAAAAGCCATTGTCTTTTTCACTTTAATGCTGAAATGAATGTTGGTATTGCACTTACTTTGATTGCTAAATTTAAGTCTAAATTTAAGTGATTGTCAACGATTTTCAAGTTTTTAATTTACACATTTTTAATATACGTCCATAGTGATAAGTAACTTTTATGTAGCCTCTCACATTTACATTACCAATGCGTTTTTATATATGCCAGTAGTATAAAGCTCTGTCTACATCATCAAACTTTATGTAACAAAAAAAGTGCCCAAATATGGTAGTGATATGACATCATCATGTCCATATATGGGCACATCACAATTTTTTGGGTTACAGAAAGTTTGATAGTGTAGACAGAGCTTTAGTAATAAGATTGCATTCCTTCAGTATTATTTCAAAGCTGAGTATTACTGTATATTCAAATGTCTACATCTAAAATATACCAGATGCATTATGTATCCATTACTTCAATTCTTGTTTAAGTTGTTTGTTCAATTAGCTAGTCATACAGCTTTTAAATGATATGAATTATCCCAATTTTTATGCCAACACTAACTATACCTCACTACTTTTTTGAATAGAAACAAACCATGCAGAACTTCTCAGGAATGCATTCTGTGTGAAATATATGACCTAAAAAAACAAAGAAGAGGTCAAATGTATTACCATTATGTCATGTATCTCAACACTAATTTACACAAACTTTGTACTGCATAGGCATCATTTAATGCTGCAATATTTTAGGTGAAATAAATTAAACTATTTGTACAAAATTCGAATAATAATCAAAAAAACTGAACAAGACTTACCACAAGGAAACACCAGAAGACCTGGAGAAGAATCAGATACTTGCATGGTGACTTGAAGACCACAAACAAGACAATCCCTGAAATATAACATTTATTTTCATTTATTTATTGTTGACAAAATACATGTATTATCATTTATTATCCAAAACATGCCATATGAAGCACATTTTTAGATGATAATAATAATAAATAGGACTTATATAGTGCATTATGCAAAGCCTCAAGAAATGAAAAGTGGAAAACTAAGAGAAAAAAAAAGAGTTTTCAGAGCAGCCTTAACAAATTGGGGAAAATAGCATAGCTGCTGCATAGGACATACATATAAATAATGTGTAGGAATTAAGGTAAAACTTAATGAATTTTAGTTATCAACTCCCTATCCTCCTTTAAAAAGATGTAGAATAATATAAAAACGTATTATCAACTCCCTATCCTCCTTTAAAAAGATGTAGAATAATATACTCACGTATTCAAAGACACATTAACACCCCAGTGACTAAGTGGCTCTTCCAAGAAATGTTCCCTACCAGAAAGTGTTCCCTTAAAGCTTGGCTATAAACAAAATGTTACATCAAAAGTTAATAATCAAGTTGTTTTGTGAAATTTAATGGCCGGCCTCCTGGGCACTACCTACACTGAATCCTTAGAATGGCTGAGTCGTAGTACAAACTATGGACCAAAGATAAAACTTTTTTATTTTTTTTTATTTTATTCAATTTTCAGGCACAACAATACATGACAATACAGCAGTGCAGCACCCTGAGGATTGCCATGAGTGCAAAGCACTATCGAGATGGCTCTCCAAATACTGCACTAGAACATATAAGACAAACATATACACAAGATGCTCTACATAGACAAAGACTTATTATTAAGTCTTTGGGAGTGGAGTTGTAAATTGTCATGAGAAAAAAAACCTGACATAGGACAGGACTTGAACCCAGGACCCTTAGATTGGTAGCCAAGCATCATAACCACCAAGCCACAGCTCCATTCCCAACTCAACTCAAACCTTAGCATGTACTTACCTCCTTTGGCTTAGTACTTGATCCTGCTAATAGGCATCTATGCTCCTCTTTCACAAACTGTTTCAGTTGCTGTGGCAACGCATTCTGTCGTTTGGACCAAAGGTAAGAATCAACCTTCTCCAACATTGCATGCGTTAACAACCTATGATTAAACAGTTTATTCCAATTGTTGTTTTCATTTGAAAGATGTGTCTTAATCTTACTATGAAGCTCTGTCTACACTATCAAACTTTATGTGACATTGATGTGCCCATATATAGACATGATGAAGTCATTATCACAACTATATTTGGGCATATCACTATCATAATTTGATGGTGTAGACAGAGCTTTATTCATATCAAGTTTACCAAACATGATGTATGCAAATTAAATAATCCCTCTTACCTTTGATTTCTATCTATGACTATTCCCATAATGCAATTGTGGAAGAATTCAGGAGAGATTGTGTTCTTTGGAAAGGTAAACTGTCCTAAGAGATCTATAGCAGTCTGAGGACCTACAGTTTTAGCCAATAGTTGAACAGTATTCTCCCATGTGATTGTGTTTGTTGGTTTTACTACATGATTGGTTGAATCAGTAGTATCACTTGGCAACAATGTAGCATTTTGTTCTGTTAAACATTGCAGACATTTTATAGATGTTTCAATTTCTCTTTCTTGAAATGCTTTAAGTTGTGAAATATGCTCTAAGATATAACGCCATTCTTCAGAAGATGTCGGTGATAAATCTAGAAAAAAACAAACAACATGAAAAAAAAAATTAATATATACTCCTAACCTTACCGGTATATCCTATCTGAAAGGGGTAATTCAGGCAAAATGACAATACCAGCCAGATATTCACAGTAACTCTTGTTGAGTAAAGTGGTAATATACAGGTGTTGTGTAAAGTAAATACAGGTTTACATTTCAGTAAACACTGTCTACGATGCATAGAAATGATTCCGAAATGAATATTGCCTCATTGCAAGTATGGTAGTGAGAAAAGGGTTAAAATTTCACCTATTTAAACACAGAAAACCTCTAAATACTAATTATCCAATAACACATACTTTTGGCTTGCAGGATATTAACATCTCCAAGACACCATACAATATGTAATATTGTCTCCCTTGGTAAATAAGCACTCAATTCCAAGCATCCACGCCAATAACTTTAAAAAAAACAAATGTTTAGTCATGTTAGAAGAAAAAATGTTATTTTATAGAAATTTTAGTAGAAATAAAATTACACAAAAATAACTTACCCCCGATCTTTACACATGTCGGCCATTTTGGGTGTCGCCATTTCAACGATTAATTTGTCTAGTATCTGTTTGTATTGCCAGACTACAGTATGAGATCCGCATCTATTGTACAAGAGTGAAGGTCAAATTATTTCAATATACTAATTTTAATTACTACCGGTAATTGTGTTACTGTTGCTTTAATGTATCAATAGCCCATTAAAATTAGCGTGAACATGCAGGTAGCAACGTCAGAAACAGCCAGCATATTTCATATTAGTGTAGAGTGAATTCACTTTCTGTAGCATTATTACAGTAAAATAAAAGTAACTTTCTTTATAACAAACAATAGTGTAATTCAGAACCATTTTAAACTAAACACAGGTGCTAAATATACACAAATTAGTACTTGTTGTCTCCTGAATTGATTTTACTATTTATTTTACTTTCTATGCCTAGGCTACAGTAATTTCTTACATAAATTCACCGCATTATCACATTATAAAGAATAGTAGTTTCTAAAAGCACCGTTTATAAGCAAATTCATAGAGCTAAACAAATTGTGCAAGCATCCATTGATTATCAGATGATATTCTAAATAATTCCTCCATAATTGAATTACCCAAACGTACCTGGGAGCCTTGCAACTACAAATAGACATCTTGGTTGCTATGGTATTACAGTTAAATATAGAATTAACAAGGTAGCCAGCTACACCATTATCATCTATAACCTCATCTAAACAGTTGCAACTGAAATTAAAATATGTACATCATCATTTCAATATCTTGTAATTGTGTTGAGAGTGAAAACAAGTTGTCTGCCCATCATAAAGACCTGAGAGGGATTGAACTGTATATAAATATTGATGGATAGGTTTGAGTGTCTCCCTTTAATAAATGAATCTGTTTCTTTAAATTAAAAAAATGTAGTACCCATTTCCAAGATCCTCTTTAAGCTCAGCTGCGATGTACTTGGCAAACAGTCTTTGTGCTTTCTCTGGCTGGTATATCTCAAATAACTCTTTCACTTCCCAAATTCTTAAGTCAGAATCTACTAGCCTCTCTACCAATTTCTCTTCACTGTCAAGCAATCTAAAAGATTAAATTTTACAATAAATATATATTTTTGGTTATAGAACAAGAAATATGTTACTTGATCAACAATATGATATGGACGACTACTTTAAACTTCGGAAAAGAAGTTGTTCTTACGTCAAAATCCTGTAAACATCTTTGTAATGCTTGCGTTGTTGTATTTCTCTTTTCTCACATAAAGCACTTTTACAGTTACGATCTTGCTTCTCCCCAAACGAATCTTAAAACACAAACATCAGTGTAAAATGAATTAATTATCCTGTATGTAAATCTTGATGTTGTGAACTACAAATACAGTGATGTGTATTAATATTTTAACAATATTTAACTGAATAATCTACTGACAAAAAAACAAATTTCTATTCCAAAATTCTGCAGTTAAAAGTTTGCAGAATAATAAAAAATAAATAAACAATTTACTACTACTAACCAGCAAACAGATTGCATATTTCACTGTAAGTCTTCTGCCTTGAACCTTGCCATGAACTCATCACAAGTCTAATTCGATTAATGTCCAAAAAATGTGAGAATTGTCTGATAAATCTTGCAGCTTTCACGTCTAATGTCTCTCCAGAACATTCAGATGGTTTTGAGGCAGAACAATCTGCTGCTTCAAATGTTAGAGATGGATTCTGATTGGTTGCTGAGATTTCATTTGATTGGTTGAGATTCAAATGTTTAAGATCTGGAAAAAGTTGGATCTCAAAGCACATCATAAGTAGCTGAGATGCATGATCATGGAGAGAATCTCTCAATGGGAAATTCCAAGAACTACCAACACTAGAATCAGTAATTAGTTCAAGATTTGAAAGTGTTTCATCACAGTCTGTTTCTTCTTGTAAGTGATGCTCGTATTCAGTCTGCTTATTTTTTGTAACTAACTTCACTACTTCATCATCTTTGCTCTTCTCATTGTCTTTAGGAAGGCTTGTTTTGTCTTCTTCTGGTAGTTGATCGTCACTTTCAACCGATTCATTTTCTTCTACTGCCTGTACCAAATTATCGTGTTCAACTGACTCAATTTTAGTGTCAAGTATCGTTGTGTCAGTTTGCGTCTGATTTTCTGTAAGCTCATTTTCTTCATCAACGCCTGTTACCTCTGGTTTAAACTGCTGATTAGTTTCATAGGCCGTTTGCAGGTCCAACAGCCATTGCTCTAACACTTCACGACACATATTAATATCGTAGAGTATTAGAGGATGCTGTAATTTTATCCTAGAAACAAAAATAAAGTTATTTTTATGCAACACAGTAAATTCAGGATTATTGATTTTAATTGACATAAAACACGAAAGACAACATGAAAAACATAAAGCAATTAATTGTACCTGAATTTAAAACTGAAAACGTTTACTTCATTGGCCTAATTTAAACGTTTACTTCATTGGCCTAATTTAAACGTTTACTTTATTGGCCTAATTTAAACGTTTACTTCATTGGCCTAATTTAAACGTTTACTTCATTGGCCTAATTTAAACGTTTACTTCATTGGCCTAATTTAAGCATTTTAAACATATGTCTGAGTACTTTCTCAAGTTTTTAAATCTACAGTAGGAATGATAAAAGAGGAGAGAATCTCACCTTGTAGAGATAGTAGCTTCTTCAAACGGTGAATAGTTTTCGGATGTTTCACACGCTTTCACCAAAATATCACCTGTGTCAGTCACGTCTATTGGTGCTACAGGTGAAACTTGACCTGATGATGACATCATTTCATCCTCAACTGTGACTGGTGATTTCTTATTTGAGTCAAGTTTAGCTTTTACAAATTCTTTCGTTTTTGAGTAAGTTGAACTGAGGCTGGAATATACAAATATTAAATTAGTTTAATGCTGTTTAAACAACACTTCTCAATGGGTGTGTCTCCAACTCAACCTATGAAATATGTATGTAGGACAACCTTACACAATACAAACATATTTAAATTACATATGAGAAAGTTAGTTTTACTTTTCTAATTATAATTTTACAAATTGCTTTAAGCTCTGTCTACCACTATCAAACTAGTTTGACAAAAAAGTGTGATGTGGCAAAATTTGAAAGTGATATGCTCAAATATGGTAGTGATGTCCATATATGGGCACATCACATAAACTTTGATAGTGTGGACAGGGCTTTAGAATTGCTTACCTAACTTTGACAGCTGCAAATGGAATTGAAATCTGTCGTTGCCCCGAACCTTTTGTTTCATCCGACTCAAAAAGCTTCTCAAAGAGTGGGCTATTTGATCTTCTTGACGGTGACTTATTTGATAAATTCAAATTAATTGGGCGTGGCTTCAGCGGCTCATCTGCTTTTTTATCTTCTAATATACTTACTTTGTCTTTTGATTTTTTCACTTCACCTGAAAGACAAAATTAAACTAACATTTGCTACAATTTTACAAAAATGTTAAAAAGTAATAATACTTTAAGAGCAAATTATTAACAAAATTATATGCAAAAGGTTAAACAAACTATTATTGCTAATTCTTATAAAATGTTTCTGAAACAATGTACTTATTAAGATAGTAATTTAGAAGGAGTGTTATTTCCTTGTTAATTAACAACATTTGGTTGATGTGATAAATTATCTTAAGAAAACAAGAATGAAACATTACCAATTTCCGCTACTCTGCTTTTAGTTTTACTCTTCTTTTTTCTAAGTTTTCTTGAAGGTTTTGGACTTGTAGACTCATAATTTGACATCGATTTACTTCTTTCAATTATTGTCCTTTTGTCATGGTTACTTGAACCTGAGAAGCTTTCAGTTCTTCGCATGACAGGTTCATACGCACTTTCAGCAAACAAATCACTTTTCTCGTTTTCATTCAAATCTACAACATTCTCAGTTTCATTTCTGTCTCCAGTTTCATTTACAGAATGAGCAGTAACTATGACGACAGGAGTTTTCGATAATACCAAATCACGAGAATCATCTACTATTTCATCGCTAGACTGTTTCGATACGTCTGCAATTATGTTTGTCTCTGCAATTATCGTATTGTGACTTTTTGCAAGTTCTGGTGATGTAGGTTTGAATTCAATATCATTGTGTTGAATATCTGTTGACTTTAGGCAATCTACATTGATCATTGATATACCGGTTTCTTGATATTCAGCAGCTATCACTCCACCTACTCTGCTTTCCCCACATTTACTTTGTGGTTCACTATCCTCCTGGCTTGAAAGACATTTCTGGAAGTTTTCTTCAGTTAATTCAACATTTTGTTGCGAAATCAAATCTTTTTGAAAATTATCTTCACATACTTGAGATATACTTGGGTTCACTACTGAGCCTCCATTAAGTTGTTGCTTAGTTTCAACACTAAGTTCATTATGATTAAACTCTTTTGTATCATTAAGTACATTACCATTATCAACAAGATTTGGGGAAGCAGGAAGAGAATGGTCTTCATTCATACTTTGCAGCATTCTCTCTAAGGATTCCTCACTACTTCTACGACTTTTAACGAGGTAGATCCCCGACTCCAATCGTACACTCTCCGCAGATTCAATACTACTTCTTCTACTACTCGATCCAGAGTGTCCCACTTCCATAATAAATTGCTCTACTTGATAAATCACATCATCTAGAGAGCCAATCAAATCTTCTGTCTTTTCAAGTTTGGTTAAATTTTCTTTGATGTCTTTTAGAAAGTTAACAGACACGAGTCTCTTTGATTTTATTGTGGTGAGGTTTTCTGAGAACTGGTGACAAACGGAAGCACAGAGTTTCCAAGCTTTCTTGATGAACAGTCGCACAATGCATCGTTCGATCGTCAAAAACGACAGTTTATTTATCCTGCTTTGGTTGTCTAGGTAGTAAATTTCAGATTTATAACTAGACAAGAACTGTATACCTTCAAAACAACAAACAACAAAATACTGTAATGTAATTGTTGAGAGCTAATGGATGACATAATGCATATTCATACATTGAGATTTATTTTATCACTCTGAAGCTCTGTCTACACTATCAAACTTTATGTGACAAAAAAGTGTGATGTGCCCATTTATGAACATGATGTCATATCACTACCATATTTAAGCATATCACTACCATATTTGGGCACATAACACTTTTTTGTCGAACTAGTTTGATAGTGTAGACAGAGCTTTAGGAAATATATGGGATACAGCTCAGTGACGGATCTAGGAATTATGGTAGAAGGGCAAATGCCCAGAAAGGTCCTAAAAATAACGGGGTGAACCTAATGTATATATCGGGTATTCTAATTAAAGCCCTCACTGGAAAGAAATCCTTTATTTGGATGGCATACCTGCAGGTGGCCTGGACCAAAGCACTACCTTACCAGTGCTAGTATCCAGAAAATAGATGGCTTTCTCATTCCAAGACATTATGAACTGTTCACTGCCAACAGAAATAAATTAAAATATTTCATATTTCTCATGATAAATGTAGGTTTTTAAAATTGTCAATAACTTCATTCGATTCTCTCCCATTAATTTTATCTACTTAAACATTTCCGAAATGCTTGTTTTTGGCACAAACGATTACAAAATGTTTAAAAATAGAAGGTGTCCCACATGATTTTTTATGAAATAATGATATCAGAGTTTACTTACACTTTTAGCAAACGTGGGAAATTAAGTGCCTGGGGTGGATGATGATCATCAGTTTCTGGGTATCGCTCATCCTCTCTAACAAAAAGTAAAATTATAAAATTAAATTTAAATCAAGTTGATGGATAATCTAAAATTTAAATTAAATACAGACATGCCAACACTCCTGTGCTTCCGCTTTTCAACATTTTCTCCCGGATTACAAAGATAACTGAATTTTGTTACAGTATATATGTGTAGTTTTCTGCACTAAATATGTTGGCATGTATGTAAATAGAGTATAATGGTATTCAAAATAAGTAAGATATTACTAGCAGATGTTATAAACTTACTGAAAATTAATGATTGCGAGGTCAGGTATTGCAAGTTGTCGTTTAAACTGGTGTGTCGCAACAACCTCCCCATTCAAATTAGCCTGCACGATAAGTATACAAAAATTGAAATAAATTATTGTGATTTGTTGATATAAAGTTTGTGGTACGTCACCACGTATAGTTAGTTCTGAAAAGAGTTTTTCCACGATTTGATCAATACACTTTGATCGTACTCACTCCTTTCAGAACAAATTAAAACCTATTTACGAGGTTGGTTTAAATACATATAAACGCAAACCTCCCAAAGTCTTGATCCTGGACGAGCAGAGTAAATGACAACATCCTCTGGCTCCTTACTCTTCAAATAGAAACAGGCGCCATACAGTCCATCTCTAAAAAAAGAACAAGATGTTAAAAATATACTATATATAAATCATTACATAACAATGACACAGAAAGAATGGTCAGAGTTTAAAAGGAGAGTCGTTTATGCTTCAGGGTTGGTACAGCCTGTTATAACTAAAGGTGTTCATATTAAAACTTTTAAATTACAATGCAAAATATCTCACCTTAGTTTTTTGCCAACAGAGTAAAACTGCTGCCTAAAAAACAATAAAAAATACAAGTTATTTAAAAAAACAATAATTAAATAGATTAGCTGACTAAATAATAATACAATTTTCTAGAAATTACTTTACATTCATCAAGATCGATAGTGTATATATTATATATTTTTAAAATTTATATACAAAATTATTGTCTCTATTTTAAAAATTACATATTGTAGACTAATGTTTTATTCTATTTTATAAAACACATTTTAAAGAGACAATTAAATGTTATAATTAGCATTTGTTGATTTTAAAGAGACGGATAATGTACAAGTAATGTTTTAAAGTAACCAATAATAACGTACCTGTTAATATCAAACAATATGGTTATCACCATATTTCAATACAGTAATAGTAACATATTCTAATTAGCATAATATTCTTTACAAAAACTGTTTACACTGGCGTATTGTATTTTACCAGTGTATATATCATACTGGTAAATTAGGTATGTGTCGTCCATGGAATCAAAGTTACCTTTTAATATTGCAAATATGACATTTATTGTGCGACGAAACAAGCAAGAAGTCTTTAATGAAATCAAGTTGAACAATTGCTGAATCCAAGCTGACGATAGGAGCCGTTGGCAGTTGTAAAAGTCCAGACACCTACAAAATCAGTTTCAAAATATTAAATTACACTCCTTGATCTAATGGATCATTCTCAGGAAAGTTTGTCAATTCATTTGAGTATTGATTGATTGATGAATTGATTGATTGCAATCAATATCAATCAATCTTACATTTCTGATGAAAACATTGGTTTAACCAGGGAGTTGCAACCTAATTACAACTCCCTGGTTAAAGCAACTTACTTACCTTTCTGCTGTATACATTAGTTAAAGTAACTTTTCCCTTATTGTCCCCTGAATATAGTCTATGGCTGGTATCATTCCATTGTAGACAGGTGATGTTGGATCCTTTATGAGCGAATGATGTCATCAACAATTCTGGTTTCTTTCGGTTCACAACATTTAGTTGCCAGATGACGATATACCCATTACTTTAAACAAAAACAAAGAGGGAGACTTTTATAATAATATGTTAAACATACACACAAACTTCCAAACATCATTCGGTAGTTCTAAAAAAACAGTTACTTGCTAGATGATGATATAGACATTATACTTTTAACAAAAAGACTATTAATATCTATATGCACACAAACTTTCAAACATCATTCGGTAGTTCTAAAAAACAAAGAGGATACTAATAATAATTATGTTGCTAGCTACTATTGCTACTGCATCATGGAGTTGAAACTATTTTGCTTTATCTCACTTTGTATTTTTTCTTTTTCTGTCTCAAAATGTCATTTTTTTGTAATTGTAATGCATCCGTCTATGTTTTATGCTTACGGACTACAAAGACAAGTCACTTTGGCTTCTGTGTGTCTTCACCATAAACTATGTAAACTGTCTGTAAACTATTGATGTTGAATAAATATTGTTATTATAAAAGTTTTAAAGTTGTTCTTATTATTTTCTTATTATACTCTACAGTTAATAATCTTGATATTAACTGTGTAACGGCATAGCTTGGTATGATAAAGTAATTGATATTAACTGTGTAACGGCATAGCTTGGTATGATAAAGTAATTGATATTAACTGTGTAACGGCATAGCTTGGTATGATAAAGTAATTGATATTAACTGTGTAACGGCATAGCTTGGTATGATAAAGTAATTGATATTAACTGTGTAACGGCATAGCTTGGTATGATAAAGTAATTGATATTAACTGTGTAACGGCATAGCTTGGTATGATAAAGTAATTGATATTAACTGTGTAACGGCATAGCTTGGTATGATAAAGTAATTGATATTAACTGTGTAACGGCATAGCTTGGTATGATAAAGTAATTGTTGCATTGTTTCAATGATGTGTCCCAATTCAACATAGGGAGTTTGGATATTAGTGAAAATTAACTTATTTCTCCATGATTGGGGTTAAAGTTGTGTATAACTTTAAAAAAAGTTGGGTTCATTCATGCACACACTACTAACTTACTTACATTTTGTTAACACACTTCTACAAGGTTCACTCAACAAGAAACGATAGTTTGAAAGAAAATATAATCAGTTAGGAAATAATTAACTTACTTGGTAGATAAGCCAACAAGATTATCATCTGGTGCAAACTTCACATGGGTTACTGAGCCCTCCTATAAAACAAGAATTATTACTAAGCTCTGTTTACACTATCAAATTTTATGTGACAAAAACATATGTGCCCATATAGGTATGGACATGATGATATCATATCACTACAATATTTGAGAGTGTTTCAAATTTAACCTGAATGAAACAAATACATTGGTAGAATTATGACATCATCAATAACATTATATATTAATATTGATGAAACATAAGGAAATAAAGCTGGTTTTTTGGCATTCAAATAGCATGGTATAAACACCAGCATTAAAGTCACCTGATACTATAATGTATCACCTGATACTATAATGTATCATCTGACACTATAATGTATCTGTCAATGATGGCCAAGTGTACACAAGAACAGTAAATAAGAGCACAATTTTATTATTATGAAACAACTAACCTTGTTTACTATAACTTGTAAGTATTTGTGAGTATCTCTTTGAAAAATATAAAGTCCACCAGAGGTAGCACCAAATGCAATAAAACGTTTTGACAAGGCCACACATGTGTACTGAAAATCAATTAATATAGATGCAATATATTAACCAAAATAATTTTTTTTTTTAATCCTATTTTTTTAATCTTATGTTATCTTCAATTTTACAGTATGCTTACAACTGTTATACCCCAATATATATACACAACTACCAGTGGTATGAGACAGTTATACTTATATATATGGTTGCAATGCAATACAGATAATAAATCTCAGTCTATACTATCAAACTAGTGTGATATACCCAAATATGGTAGTGATATGACTTCATCACCATGTAACATTTTTTTTCACATAAAGTTTGATAGTGTAGACAGAGCTTTACAAACATTTATTCAGAAATGTTACAGTGTGTGTACAACTTTTATACCCCAGTATACACAACTGCCAGTGGTATGTGAAAGTTATATGATTTCAATACAGATAAATCGCAGTAATTTATACTAAAAAATAACGATTCTAGTATACTTTAATCCTTTCTGTAGCCTTGATGGGAAGTAGGAGTTCTTCTGTGTTACCATTGTCAAGAAGTAAATGGCTGGCACTCCAATTCATTCCGTTTGATTGGCCTAGTGGTTCTGACATTGCATTGCTAACTATTTACATTATCATTCTGGAACTTGGCTGTGAAAAAACAAAAAATATGCAAGATTGTTTGATGTTTGCAATTGATTTATTTCCTCTAACCACCACGGATACTAGCAACTAAGGTGATGAAAGAAAGACGAAATAAAATGATTGAATTGAATATCTTTAAATTCTTCATTAAAAATAACAATATTAACAATTAGGTCATTAAGCCTAGATTTGTTTTCCAAATTAATTTTAAATTTAGAAAAAATTTTTTTTTTAATAAAAAAGGTATAACTTTCATTTTTCAAGTAAAATATTCATATCATCTTGTTATTAATAATTAATTAATGAATGTTATTGATATTAATTATAATATTATTATTGTATTAACTTTTAGAAAATAATATATTAAATATTAAATGTTACATGTATTCAAATATATTGATAAATGTTACTGCCTTTTGTTAATTAAGAGAAGAACGTTTTCCAGTTTCATTTCAGCATTTGGACCCAAACCCCCTGGGAGAAAAATAACTCAACAAGTAGGCCTAGGATTGGCCTACTTCCTTCTTACAACACTGGACTACTGTACATACCTGTTTCACCTTTGCTATGATAAACCCTATCCGGGCCTAGAAAGTAGAGAGGACCGTACGTACGATATGGGACGGGTTTAAAAACGCACACAAAACTGTTTCAAATTGCCAGACTTTATTACCCTACGTATAAATATAAGCTAGCCTAGTAGCTGCCATACCGATAAACGAAAAATACAATTCATTGATTACCAAATATTACTACCTACCTGCATTTTGTACATCAAAGACTCTGATTTCAGAAACTTTGTTGTTTTGCTGGTAATTGATTGAGATCATGTGACTGAACAACCTTTGATCGCATGTAAAATTGTGTTAGATAAAAAAGATTAGCCAATCAGCGAACACAATTTTGTATTACTATACCATGATTGGTACATCTTCTAACAAGTTGTCTTTAACAGGAATTATTCCCAGGGTCGATGTGGTTCATTGCGTACGTACACAATATCCTGAATCCCACAACCATCTCAAAGATAGTGTAGTGACACCACATCACATAAACCGCCGCGGTATCACATCAGACATGGATCCTAATAATAAAGTTGATATTCCACGAATTGATGTTACTGTTAGAGATGGATTTGAAAAAGAAGACTGCCTAAAATTAATGAGTGTTGTGCGACCAAACTGGACTCAAAGCGATATCCAATTTAAGGTGGAAGACACGTGTAGTTCATATTATTATTTATAGTGACTACCTAAAGTAGGCCTCCTCCATCCCAACTAGAAAGGGATGCTAGTCAAGTCGCCCCATCGCAAAGTCGCCCCATACAAAGTCGCCCCTTACACAGTCGCCCCATTGCAAAGTCGCCCCAAAACAAAGTCGCCCCGACACAGTCGCCCTATCGCAAAGTCGCCCCATCGCAAAGTCGCCCCAACGCAAAGTCGCTCCATCGCAAAGTCGCCCCATCACAAAGTCGCCCTATTGCAAACTCGCCCCAAAACGTTAAAAAATAGTTTACAAGTGCGTAAAATGTTGCAATGATACACAAAATAACACTGAACGTGTAGGCATAAAAGGGGAAGCCCCGCCATGTAGTCTCAGGTCACACGATCGGCACGCACCCCCATATCATCAGAGAGGAAGCCCCCGACTAATCACTCCGCGGTCGCACTCGTGCTAGCTTACCAGAGGGAAACCCCCGTAATTACTCCGCCGTTGCCGTTGTCGCACTCTACAACGCACCATCTGAAGATGGGGAAACCCCGCCGGAGTTTTACGATGATAATAATAATACCACATTTCAATCATTACCACATGATATCAGTCGCGTTCGAAATCGGTCGCGATAAAATGATGTTATACGATCTAGATTATTTTTACTTTGGTCGATGAATATTTATTATTATTATTTAGGCCTATATTAATAATTGATTTTTGTTTTTATTTTACAGATCAGTATGATGAGAAAGATGTGTGGCTTAAAAAATGAAAATTTGTAAACATAGTTTGAGATATAGTATTATCCAGCATAATGTCATTTAACAGTACATAATTATTTAAATGTGAAATATTTTATAGGAAACGTATAGGCTACGTCTGTATCTTTTATTTTGTATGCAACAAATTACGTAAAACAATTTATTTATAAACATTCAGTTTACTATTATATACATAGTATTACAGTGAACATTGATTGTAAGACTCCTGGAAAGGCAATACCATCATTATATCCATTATAAAATTGCATCATATCACTACTATAATGTCGTAAATGATAACGTGCGTGTGTGTATTTGTCGTACGTCCGTGTACGTATTATTCCGTGCCTCTTCACTGTCTTGTTTAATTTAAAATTAAATAAACACCCGATATGAGGATATTTATTAGGCATTATAATTAGAATGTTCTATAACCAAAAGGATTGAAAAGAATTTCTTCAGTAAAATGATCATTGTGCTGTTGAATAAAAGGCCACTCGCCATCTGAAACATTCTCTGAATCCAATCGGAGCTGCGCCTTCTGTTATCTGTTTCCTCACAGCTGCTACGTCTTTCTGCTGACCGTCGGGGATTCCCCTTTTTAACAAACACGCACACGATACTGTACGATGGTTTTTCCATGGTCAAAATGTCGCGTTTTAATTTTACTAATACCTGCATGTAAAACAATCATATCGGCAATGAAATCCCCTTTTTTTTTCTTCATTTTGAAAAGTCATTATAAAATTAAGACACATAACTTGTCAATAAATGCAAAATGATCAATAAGTAGCCTATAACACTTATTGTCTTACAACACTGTTATTGTTTTAACTACTGTAAATCTATACGAAGGCCTACTACACATTTATACATTTATTATATTATCCTAAAAAATCAAACGACCGATATGATTAAAACCGTGGGCGACTTTGCGATGGGGCGACTTTGCGTTTGGGCGACTTTGCGATGGGGCGAATTTGCGATGGGGCGACTTTGTAATGGGGCGACTTTGAGATGGGGCGACTGTGCCCGGGCGACTTTGTTTTGGGGCGACTTTGCGATGGGGCGACTTTGTATTGGGCGACTTTGTATGGGGCGACTTTGCGATGGGGCGACTTGACTGGATCCCCTAGAAAGCAGTAGTTTACTAGCCTAGTAGTAGTAGTATAGGGGCCAGTTGTCCTTGGTCCTAATCCTACAGTAACTGCTATACAAGTTTAGACGTATAGAGTAGAGTATAATAAATAGCTAGCCTAGATTAGCAACATCTCTTCTGTAGCTATCATTAAAGAAAATTGTTGATAAAAAGAATGTAGGCCTATATTTTATAAATTATTAAAGATATATTTTCCAACTGACAAAATAATTTGTAAACAATTTTTGTTTATACAGTATGAGTATTATTTTTCTTGAACTGAATATTACAAAATGATTTATTTTTCTTTTTTTTTTAGGCAATACACCATTAATAATAAGAAATGTTGCATTTTTGTGCACATTATAGGCCACCCAATCAATGCATTCAGATTTATTAAATAAATATTAAAAACCAGTTTCCACTGTCACAGATATTTACATCAGGGATTACAAACAAGTTGATAGGATGCTACTTGGGTGAAAACAAGTCCAATATGGTACTTGTCCGCATTTATGGTTTGAAGACCGAAGTGATTATTGACCGTGAAAGCGAGATTAAAACATTTCAAATTCTTTTTGCTGCCGATTGTGGTCCAGAACTGTACGTTATCTTCAACAATGGACTTTGTTATGATTATATTACTGGTGTCACGCTGACAATGCAAAGTGTTCGTGATGAACAGATAGCAAAGTTAGTAGTTCTTGTAATTATTATACAGCAGTACATAAAAGCAGTCTTGTCTGTGAAAATAATTTGATTTAAGTCATGTCTACACAATCAAACTTTATGTAACAAAAAAATGTGATGTATTTTGATACATCACACTTTTTTGTGGACAGAGCTTAACAGAGGCAAACTAGATACCGTAATTAACATTTTGTGAACAATTCTCATAGCTTTAAATAAGTGTAATTTTCTAATTTACATTTTTTTTTTGTCAATCTTTATACAGGCTGATCGCAAAAGAGCTGGTGCGAATGCATTGTATTCAGCCACCAGAGGGTGTTGTTCCAGAACCAACACTCTTCAAAACGCTCAGAAAATGGCAAAAGGCACTTCCAGCCAAATTTGATGACCCTCTTAAAAATGAAAAGTAGTTTTTTATCATTTCATTCTGCAAAATACTTTTATAAAAATATTCAGTCAAACCATTATAGTAAATGATCTTGGTGTTGCTAATTTATAACTGGCAAGACAAAGTACACACTTCTGAGCTGAATTCCAAATATTTTTGAAAAATCAAACAATGCTCATTTTCAATAATCAATAAGTAAAAACTTGCCATTTAATAACATTCTTATAAAAATTACTTTCATTCTAGATATTTGAAAGAATATCCTAGTGCTGATATTCTGTCAAAAGAAATTGATTTGTTAGAAGAAGTGTTGACAAAACAAGACAATAACAACGTTGTTTTTACACATCATGATCTTCTACTTGAGAACGTTCTTTTTGATAAGGTCAAAGGTAAATTGACCTTATGAAAAATGTATATATAATTATTAGGTACACAGAGTAAAATACGCAAACTCTATCTGGTTTAAAATCTTTATTTTTTAGACAAAGTTTCGTTCATTGACTATGAATATGCATCCTACAGCTACCAAGCTTTTGATATTGCTAACCATTTCAATGAATATGCCGGTAAGTGCAGGATTGAGCGGGTGAGATGGGGTGTACCTCTTATGGGTACACTTAAATAATACTACTATAAAGTAAAACTGTTATATTGTATGTTAATGTACTCAGAGTAATATAAAGAAAGATTTTAACTACAGGTATTGATGAAGTTGACTACAATCTTTATCCTGGAAAAGAGTATCAATTGAAATGGTTGAGAGAATATTTGACCAATTGGAACAAAGCAAAAAATATAGATGGACCAATCACGGAAGGACAACTAGAAAGATTCTATGCAACTGTTAATAAGTTTGCATTGGTAGGTTAATATGTAAACACAATTTATCATGTTACTTAACAGGGATGTTGTAAAAGGGTTTTGTAATCCTAGGTTACAAAATAATGAAGCCGCTTCTGAGAGGCGGGGGTGCTAGGGGATGGTATATTTTTAGACTGGGGGATTCTAAAATCCAAACTAACTTAACATTTCATTTTCTCCTATAAAGGCTTCTCATATGTTTTGGGGACTATGGGGCATAATACAAGCTTACAACTCTGTCATCGATTTTGACTTCCTACAGTAAGTCTGACCTTATTGAATTAATGTCGACCTTTGAAATTTAAAAGTTTATCTATTAAACTGCATGTATTTATATGCATCATTTACAAGAGCATTTTAATTACATTTTACAAACCAAATAAATCAAAAATTTGGTGGTGTATACTTTTATGAACTACCAAATTAAGTAGTACAATCAATCTTTTTTTTTTTAGATATGGCATTATACGTTTAGATGAATACTACAAGAAGAAGAAAGAATTCCTGGCTTTGTAACGCACATCAGGGTCCATCAATCAATACCTCATTTGACTATCAATATCTAAAATTGACTTTATCTACTTATTATTTGGCTGCAATTTTTTTTTTCAATAATGAAATACTGTATATATTATTAATACCAGAATAGTTTTGGACCAAATTTTAATTGTTCCATTCTATTTTTTGTCCTTTATTTTGCTGATTTCAATAAATATTATTGAACTTGTACTAGAAATAAAAAGCTAACTTTAAACAACCTGTTCAGCTCTCTGTTTCATCTTGATTCTTCTCAGACACCTGTTACGTGCTCGTCTCCCAAGCCAACACAGTGATTCTTTAACCAAGAGTGTAAATTGGTACCTAAGGCATTAAAATGCATGATTAGTTAGAATATAGGCCTACTATTCCCTAAGCATCAATTGTAGAAACTTTTTTATGATAAATTTGCTATCTATGGATATTTTGAAAGATAATTCTAGTAAAGACAATCGCATTCTGTAGCTTCAAATTATAATACAAGAGGTGCAACAATGATAATTTATTACCTTCATGCAGATTCTGGATTTTGAAATAAATGGGGCTTAGGGCCTAAAATAAAGTTCTATTTTTTGCATTGTATTTTTATGAATTTAGGCCCTATGTCCCTGTAGTGTTCCATTACACAAAGTAAGCTTTTAAATTCACCCATTAGTGTTGCATAGAAGAAATAAATACTGGATATACAACAAAGTATACACCAACTCTGTCTAAAGCTCTGTTTACACAATCAAAAACTTTGTGACACTTTTTTCATCAAATAAGTTTGATAGTGTAGACAGAGCTTTATATAAATATGATTCACTAACAATATATGTTTCATAACTTGACAGCTTTCCTCAATTTTGCTGACCGTGACCTTGGGTTTTTCTCGACCTCCTTCTCTGATGGTTCCATGAATTTATCGTCAAAAGACCAAATTTTAATTTGATTTTCATGACCACTTTCTGTATTATATGTAAAATTGTCTCTCTTCTTTTGATGTATACTTTTACCAGGTTCCATTGCATGTCTTCCCTGCAGAATTCTTTTCACGATTCTGTCCTCCAACGAGTGAAACGTCAATACAGCAATCCTGCCTCCAGGTTTCAGAAACTTTGATACCAAATTCAAACCGTTACTCAACTCTTCTAGTTCATTATTCACAAATATTCTTAACGCCTGGAATGTTCTTGTTGCTACGTGCATTTTTCTACCTATCATGTCTTTTGATTGGCTGGATTGAGTGTGTGTAAAGGCAAATGAAACAATGTTTGCTAATTCCGATGTCGTTTTAATCGGGTGGTATTTTTCTCTGAATTCAACTATCAATTGCGCAATTTTCTTAGCCTGTCTTTCTTCTCCGTACGCCTTTATTATTCTGGCAAGGGTTTCAACATTCAATGAGTTTACAACATCAGCCGCTGTTGGCTGATTTTCATGTCTGTGTGAGGAAAATAAAAATCATTATTTCTTTTTTGTAGATCAGAGAGAAAAACAGATCAATATCTAATTACAAATCATTGTCTGTTTCAAACACTGTAATATAATTTCATACCTACTTAACTCTAAACAAAATATTTATTTTATAACAACCTGTTATCTCCATCCATTCGCATATCAAGTGGTCCAGACTTGCTCAGTGCAAAGCCTCGCTCTGCTGTATCAAATTGCATTGAGGAGCAGCCGGCATCAATGACGACACCATCTAAAATGCCTTCTTGGAGACCAATATCCTTAGCAACCGTATCTAATTCAGAGAATCTTCCTAACATTGGATGAAGTCGATCTCTGCAAAACACATTATTTCATAAAATCAAATATTGATTTCTTTCAATCTTTCAATGAACAAAAATAATTTGTTTACTTCTTCTCAGCCTTAAATAGAAGCTTCTTTTATAAACTATGATTTTATTTATTACTATTATTATTAATTTGAATTTAAAGCAGAAATATAAGCAGAAAAATTAGCATCCTTCAATAAGAGGCAAGTGTGTGTGGGAGGAGCTATACATTTATCACTCACTCATCAGCTATCACTAGACATAGATACAAATGTACTACTTTAAACACTCACTTTCATTGTCACAAATGTACTTATTATGAATACAATATATTCATCACTGAGATTTTAAATAAACATGAGATGAAGTCACACAAGAAAAATAAAGAAATGTACCTGTAATTGATTGATAAGGTTTTAGCTATATTGTATGCAACAGGATCACGATCTAGAGCAAACACTTGGCTAGTTGGTGAACACTTTAAGATGGATCTTGAATGACCTCCACCACCAAAGGTCATGTCAAGGAACTTCTACAAATATCAATATAAACACAAATAGCAATGATACCAACATTTCTCAATTAAAAGAAAGATTATATGAAATGTTATATAATAAAAAATATTACAAAAACAAGCAGGATCAAGCTAAAAAAGCTAAAAAAGCTTGTAATAGAATGAAAAACTAACAAAATTGGACCAGGAATATATTACAAAAATACATTAGTACGTATATTAAACATAAAACAAAGATTGTACTTTAAAATGCACTTTTACAACCAATATAGGTACATCAGGGAGGTATGAAAATATTTTTATACCTCTCTTTTGGTATAAACAATATTTACAGTATATAATACAGAAATGTTCATTAGGATGAAATGTTCATAAAATTAAATGCACAGAATATATGTAATCATAGTTTTCAAAACAAATTAATTAATTATTTAATACACATTTTACACAAAATTACAATGCATTACCAACCTCATCCTCCTTTGGATCCAGGAACGCAAGAATTTCATTTTTCATGACTGGAAAATGTCTAAATTCTACATTATCATTCGTCTCCTTTTCAAGAGCGGGTGAAGAAGTGTTTCTCAATCGCATTGACCTTGGGTACTTCAAGCAAATGGATGTTGAAAACTGACGATGAAGAAGTCGTCCAGCACACAAAGACATCCCTGTGACTAAATAATCGAAAAATGATATATGTTATATATTATTAATAATAAAATTTGATATTGTGTCAGTTTTTTATATTTTTTTAATGAAAAATTCCCAGCAATGGAAAATGTATGGCCCAATTACAATTTATAAAGGTTAATATTTAAGCCTAAGTAGAGCTAGTCTGTGTATATAATAAGTAAGGCCAGTATACCCCCGTTAGTAAGACTAAGATTGGGTACGATTTGACCATAACTATGATGGCTACATTATGACACGTTCAATCGGTTGGAATATGTTTATCCAGCCTACCATACAGGGATTCTAGCCTAGCCTAAACAATGAAACTGTAAAATAACATAAGTAAAACAAATACTGCCAACATTCTTATTTCAACTAAACGTCGTAAACAATAATAGAGCCAAGGCAATAAATAATCGAATAGGCTAGCTACTATCCTAGGCCTAAATCATCTCACTCCACCACTCGCCTGGCTGCTGATGGTGGTGGTATGATGCCGATATATTCAACATGTGCGTGCTCATCTATGCGGAACGGCATGACAAGTTGTTTACTATGGAAGGCAATCTCCGCAAAATTACAAATACCCGCTCACGCATGTGTATTGTTACATCTTACTGGTTTGATATTATGAAATAAATAATTGATACTTTAATCAAAACAATTATTGTATACGTATAACATAAAAGCAATCAAATCAATTAACTATATTTGTTCTTATAGTCAGAAAGATCACAAATGATACAAACCAAGTGTTAGTCACATATACAAGTTTATTTTAGCAACACCGAGTGGCACATCACACACTGTTGTCAATGATATTTATAATTCAAACTAATTATTACTACTAAATTTACAAGCAAAGTTCAATGATTAACAAATGGTGAGAAATCTAATGAAACAAAGTGATTATTAAATGGTAATCCACAACATAATTTAAATAAATTGCATGATATAGTATAATAAATCAGTTTACAGCAACATAAGCATTGTGACCAAATTTGGCCCTAAACCATACCACACTGAGCATCATAACTGTTTACCAACAGCCACGTATACCGTCAATAAATGCACATAATTAGTGCATAGCAGCACAAGAAATACGTAATGTCTTTATAATTATTCTTTTATACATAATTTATACAAAAAAAGTTTACAATGAAGCAATATGCTATATACAATGCACTTTACATGCAAATATGTTAAATTATCTAGTAAAAATCTGAATTTATTTTCAGATTTTATTGCAAATAAATGTCATACAATAAAAAAAACGATTTCACTTCCATGTACTCCGCAAACCATTGACTGATTTCACTTCCATGTACTCCGCAAACCGTTGACTGATTTCGTTCGAGCCAAAGTACTGTAAAGAAACAATACAATTATGTTGGTATTAATTAGTATTAACTTTTACTGAACTATACAAATGGTTTTACATACAGGTGGTTTTACATACAAATGGTTTTACATACAGATGGTTTTACATACAGGTGGTTTTCCAATACAGGTGGTTTTACATACAGATGGTTTTACATACAGGTGGTTTTACATACAGGTGGTTTTACAATACAGGTGGTTTTACAATACAGGTGGTTTTACAATCATACAGGTGGTTTTACAATCATACAGGTGGTTTTACAATCATACAGGTGGTTTTACAATCATACAGGTGGTTTTACAATCATACAGGTGGTTTTACAATCATACAGGTGGTTTTACAATACAGATGGTTTTACAATACAGATGGTTTTACATACAGATGGTTTTACAATACAGGTGGTTTTACAATACAGATGGTTTTACAATACAGGTGGTTTTACAATACAGGTGGTTTTACAACACAGGTGATTTTACTTACACATTTCTTGAAGGCACTGCTCTGCTGTTCCTTACTCGTGATGGAAGAGCAGAGAATGGTGTCTTATGCTCAGATGATGACCTATCAAAATAAAAAATATTAAGAGATTTGGATATGATCATAATTATCTCATTCAATTCAGATCAGATAGTTATCATAAAAATGCTTAGGACAACTTGTTGCATTTTGATTTGGCATTTGTTCGGTAATGATGCGCACTTTATTGCTGTTTCTTTCGTTGCTGTTGGTTTTGATGAAATAAAATAAAATTATCTTTTATCCGATTGGTTAACAATAATTTTACCGATAACGTTTGTTATGGCTGCAAAAACATGGCCTATCAAACCACAAAATGAGCAAAGAGTTACTACTGTATTTAATTGTGTATATAGCAGATATAGCATAGAAGTAAGAGCAGATTCAGAAAGTTTGATGTGGAATGATACAGTACAGTATATAAATGGTACCAATGTCATCACAACCACTTGACTTATTTACAGTACGTAATTTGATTCCAAATGTCTTACCTTGTATGATGGTTATTTGTTCTCTTGTTTTTTGCTGCTGTTGTCAACATCATGTACGCTGGCGGCGCTGCTCGTTTCTTACCTAAAATTTAAACAATTACATCATAAATCAATCCAAAATATGCAAATTACTAACAAATCAGAAATGAAGATTTATTTGGTACTAAAAATGAATGTTATTATACCTTGTATACAATCAGACATGGATGGCAAACCAAGTGCTCGAACCGCAGCTGCATTCTTATTAGGCATGGTACCTACTTTATCAGTCATAAACTTTTTGGTCCTACTAAAACAAAAATCCACTTTGAATGAAAACACATTGTTACTGTATTTTAGCACTTTATTGATATATTTGAAAAAGAGTTTTGAATGCTTAACTGTAATAGTACATTACCTTGTTTTTTGCTGGAATGTTTTTGCTTTTGGATTAGCGAGAGACTGATGAGGTGAGTTAACAGCAATGTCCGTGAGAGGCACCCGGCGGCTTACAGCTTGCCGTTTTGGTGTGGACACCACCTTGGCATATGATAGTACTTGACCTAGAAGAAGTATATTTATATAATTTTGAATTCAGTGACAATACACATATACAAAAGTGGTATGTCTCTGACGTAAGCAATTAATTATATTGGAAGTGTTGCTTAATGCTGATTAAATAAAATAAAATAAAATATGGATTCTGCATCATACATAGCAAACGACACACCCAATTTACTGACAAATGACCTGTAGAACCAGCATTCTAAATTGCAATATTTACTGACAACCTCTATTTACAAATGACTTGTAGAACCAGCATTCTGAATTGCAATATTCCATACGACACATACATACCTGTTTCATTTGTTAATCTTATGTTATCACCCGCACTCACTGTCCGATTGTTGGGTGTAGCATCCAAAGGACAAACGCCCTCAATTGTAAAGCTTGAGTCTTTATTAATGTTCACTGATTTAGTACTGTGTGTATGTTGGTTCATCGTGGATTGATGATCTCTGATAGATTCTCCTTCCTTGTGAGGAGTACGTACACGCATTGGAGTCCCAAGAGGATTTTGACGAGGGGTACACACGCGCATCGGTGTTCCTATTAAAGCTGATTTTTGGTGAGTAATGGCAACATTTTTACTAGTTTCTGAGGTGAATGTTTGTCTACAATTGGTTGTTGAGCACAGACTGTTAGGAAGAGTTTCTGGATTTCTGTTATTGGCTGTTTTTGGATTTAAATTTCTGGCAGTCATTGCACGTTTATCACTGTTGCTTCGTTTAAGAGGTGTCGATGAGTTATCTAAAACAGCGCAAAAATATTAATTTTTTAAATTAGTTAAATAATTTCAGGAAAAATTACGAACCACACAGTATTTATATCACAATAAATAAATACTGTATATTTTGAAAATTGAATAAAAAAATATATTTTACCTTGTATTACATAAGTATCACCCATTGTTGGAGCTGGAAAGAAAATATTAAATTTAAAAAATTGATAATCATAAATATTTACTTTTTTAAAATGTTACGGTTGGCAACAGCTGTGTCTACACTATCAAATTTTATGAGACAACAAAATGTGACTTGTCCATATATGGACATGATGATGTCATATCACTACCATATTTAAGCATATCAACACATCACACTTTTTTTGTCAAACTAGTTTGATAATGTAGATAGAGCTTTATACTGTAGTAACGTTGTATTGCTGTTAGTTTAAAGGCCAGGTGCGCCGGGCAAACAATTTATATTGATCATACATTCCAATAATTATCGATCTATAGTTTCCCCTATGTTTCATAATTTTTGGGATTTTATTTGTGTTACATGAGCTTGTTGAAAATAAGCACTTTCTTATCAGTGGGGGGATAGTTCAAATTACACAGTAAAATCTCTATTCTTTTGTACACAAATTTTGTAAATAGAGAGGCATTTTAAAAAGCTATGAAAAATAAACGGTGTGGTAAAAAATGTCATCAGATGACTAAATATAGGTAATATAACTTGAATATTACATTTCTGATATTTTTATTCAACTTCAGATTTTTATTTTCATGCTATAGCAAAAATTATCCACCATATATCCACCATCTTTTTTCACTGTCTAGGGAGTCACCAGACATGTTATTACATTAGGTTAACTACCTAACTACTGAAAAAAAGTCTTCCTGGTTTTTATGGAAGAATTTTGCCAAATTTTGTATTTGACCATATTAAGGGAAATTCATGTTTTTTCGTTTCGATTTCTGTTACAAATATTTGATTTATGTACAATTAACCAAATATTATATTTAAAATTCATGCCTGTACCTGAGCTTTAAAGTTAATATATGGTAAGAAAGCATACCTTCTGGCGTTGTCCTGACACCACTTAACACCGGTAATTCCAGTAAACTGTTTACATCACTGCATGGATCATCTGCCATGTCCGCCCATAACACTTCTCTCTCGCCCTCTACCTGCTTTTGAATATTCTCAAACTCGGCAAGTGTTTCTGATGTAGCGATGTTAGAGCCTTTTATCAGGTAGAATTGTTTACGGATTGTGTTTAGAAGGGTTGCGATTAACCTTTAAAACAGAAAAAGAAATGCTTAACTTTAAGGCTACATTTCCAATCAATATACATTCTAATAAACAATTAGCTATAAGGTATAACACAGTTGGTGTTTTTAAAGTATTTTTCATAGTTTAATAGACATTTTGTGGTCGACTAACTAAGGAATGAGTGCAATAAACATTGAATATATAATTATACCTTTCAGATGACTGAATGCAGCCACCTTGTTGCCGGCAAAATTTTGTCAAATGCTTCACTTGGCGGCGGAGGTCTTTGACCTCAATTTCCAGGTGTCTGGTTCGTAATGTCATTTGTAAAACCTAAAATTTGAGTAAACAAAATGTCATAGATCATGCCTATTTTAAGGTTGAGTTTTTTAGGTTGATAAAGATGAATAGGCATTGTGAAAAGTTAAAATGTGTCATTCTTATATAGGTATAATTCACCTCATTACCCCGGTCAAACATGTATGGAACAGAGGTGGTGAAAACATGGTTACTTTTCTTTATATGTAGTTTACAATCTGTGCAGCAATAAATTATACTATATATATTATACTATATATTATTAGACTTATTTCACCTCTGGTAGTTTGCCATTTTGTGCTAATGAAGACATTTCAGTAACTGAATTCTGTAACCATTCCTCATTTTTCTCCATTCTATTTTTAACATCTATCTTTCTATTTTTCACTCGCGCATGTCTTGCTTCTGATGCCGCTACTGTACGCTGGAACTTTGACATTGTCTGCAAGACAAAAATATATACGTAGTAACAAAGAAATTGAGTATAAAATCGACTTTAAAACAGCTAAATGAATTTTAAAAGTTTAAAAAAAGAATTAAAACAATCAACAAATACATCTGTTTGTACATAGTATGTTTACCTTCTCTCCTTGAACCTGATTTCCATACACAAGTCTCAGTCTTTCTATAGTTTGAGTTTTACACGATATCTTCCATGATAAATCTCTGTCTGATGACTCAAGCTCCAGCAGCTCCTTTCTGATGCTTGCTCTTTGTGTGAACACATCGTACAACAAGGAATTGTACCTTAGAAAACAATAAATAAAAAATAATTAGTTGATGCTAATTTTATACTAGGTTCAGTAATTGTTCATTGCATACAAAGTAACTGTTGATTTGATTGATTGTACTTGTATGGCTCTTGGAAACAAGAATAATACGTCAGGAAAACACGAGTATCTGGAAATGCACCTCAAGTGAGTGTAAGCCATTTTGAAATGTGAAGCAACTTTACAATTGTAAAACAGAAATGTCTGTAACTTACTTAATAATATCTTGCTGTTGGTAAAGTGACTGTGATTCTTTGTTTGAATTGTCATTGCTGCTTCGTGACGTATTCTGCTTAAGTTTGTCTTTTAGTTCACTGATCTACAACAGACAAATGAAAGGCTAATTATGATTGTTTAACTGCTTCATACTCGTTAAACACAGCTTCCCTTTTTAAAACGCCTAAAATCTGATGCTTTCAATATATCTTCTACACACTACAAAATAAACAAATGCGTCTTGTTCTTTCGACACATACCAAACACACAACATTACACTGGCTAACACCTTTTTGATGAAGAGCAACAGAGGAATCCTTACTTACCTCTAAACGTAAATCTGAAATAATCTTTGTGTACTGAGTAACATGAAAATTGACGTTCACAACATTACTCTTAACCTGAAAACAAATGAAATATTAGGTTGAATGTTTAACAATATTAGCAAGTTTTTAAAAACAATTGACATATTTTTACTTATTAAAGTGTTACCAAAGGTTAACCTGATACTGGAATCTGACTGTACATTGTATCTCACAAAAAGTCTCCTTGTATCATGAATGGGTACTACTCACACATTTCTACAATTAAAATGTAACCTTCTTACCTGTGACTTGATGTTTTTAGCACGATCTGCGTACCTCAGTGTATTGTACGTGTCGTCATATGTCAAACTTGAAGGGCTGTAATAGGATAAAGCATTTCAATAAATTTAAGGAAAGTTCTGTTACTTTTAATGGTGATTTTTAGCCGTTGTTATTATTGTATAGAAGTGGTTATATACAGTTACCTCACTGCAGCTATCATGACAGTATTACAGTTGCCTCCTAGTGAATCTTTTAACAATCTGGTGAGTTTGCTGTTTCTGTATGGTACAAACTTATCCTTCTAAACACAAGAAACAACCGAAATTAAATATGAAAATGCTGTCTTTTATTAGGATGTTGGATTTGGGGGAAATGTCTGTATTATAAACAAACAGGTTTACAAGCAATTGATGCTGAAAACAATTCAGATTTTGTAAGAGAGGATTTTATCTTGCTTACCAACATACACTCATCTTTTTCAATAACAACCCTACCTTCCAAACTTAAAATAAATAAAAATATAATGTATTGTACATTTACCTTATTGCTGGCAAGAGCATTTATACAGCTACCTAAGGCAAGTAAAGATCTGTTAATGTTGGCTCCTTCTTGAAACCTAGCCCCACGGTTCCTGGTCACGATGGCTCTCTCTGAACCTGCCAGATCAATCAGCGACATCTTACCCAGTTTGACGTCTGCATTCAGATTGCCAGTTCTGTCTTTCTGTCTTACAAACACCTGCAAAAAAAAAGGAAAAAATTTGTTAATAAATAAAACATTTTTGATTCCATACAAAATTAAATTGTAGTTTATTTCAGAGTTTTATTCTTTATACAAGTTCAGGACCACTCTTGACTCAGACTTTTGTGATTAATAAGAATCACTGTGAGTAAACAGAATGTGCCAAAAGCGTTTCAAGAAAAAGAAAAAGGCAATGTTAAAATACTATATATAGGCCTATGTTAAAATACTGTTAAAAAACTATTAAAAATGCAGATTTCAAAAACACCATAGGCCCTGTAAAATACGGTTTAAATGGAAAATTGAGACGGATTGAGGAATTGATGTGTCATAGGCCTAGAAATCACCAAAACTGTGTTGAAAAATGTATTTACACAATGAATTACCATGAACTAACTTGTTTCTAGGTCTTCAGAAATCTAAAGCTCTCTAATATTTAGAGCTTTAGATTATAGAATAACCAACCTGAAAGACAGCATGTGATCTTGAAGACTGAGCGTTAGCATCAGTTGGGTGCTGAGTTCGATTCTTATTTCCAAACTGTAACATACTAAACAGATCCTGTGCACTAGCAGGCTGTAACACAATAACATAGCACAAATTACAATAAATACTATTGTAGCAGGCTGTAACACAATAACATAGCACAAATTACAATAAATACTATTGTAGCAGGCTGTAACACAATAACATAGCACAAATTACAATAAATACTATTGTAGCAGGCTGTAACACAATAACATAGCACAAATTACAATAAATACTATTGTAGCAGGCTGTAACACAATAACATAGCACAAATTACAATAAATACTATTGTAGCAGGCTGTAACACAATAACATAGCACAAATTACAATAAATACTATTGTAGCAGGCTGTAACACAATAACATAGCACAAATTACAATAAATACTATTGTAGCAGGCTGTAACACAATAACATAGCACAAATTACAATAAATACTATTGTAGCAGGCTGTAACACAATAACATAGCACAAATTACAATAAATACTATTGTAGCAGGCTGTAACACAATAACATAGCACAAATTACAATAAATACTATTGTAGCAGGCTGTAACACAATAACATAGCACAAATTACAATAAATACTATTGTATCACACTTAATTAAGTGTAATGTTTTACTTTTGTGTTAAGCCTAATACTTTAATTTTTCCTAAGTGATGTTTGACTTATTTAAATAATGATAGAAAGAACTTAATACAGTAGCATTGAGTCTAAATGTTATATAAATCAAAAAGTTTATACCATGGTATAAACTCAAGTAAACACCAGCAGTGAAGTCAATACTTTGTATTTGTCAATGACTCCATGTGCCTTTATTAGGCTACAAGAACAGTAAGTTACCTTGTGGACCGATAGACCAGTTACGCATACACCTTTCTGTGGGTCTTCACGTACGGCCAGGGCTCCTGATGGTACCAACAGATCTCTGATTGTCTCATTATAAATCTGAAAAAGATTTTAGTTGTTTACTTATTAACGTGATTCACTAGAAATAAAAACATTGCTAGTACTAGTAGTACATTTAGTTTTTACAAACATGTTAATGAAAACTTACCTCTAAATAAGAGACAGCAATATCACATACTTTCTCTGCTTGGACTTGTTGAATTCGGTTGTACAGCTCCATCATGGTCAAGAAGATGACTCCTGGACAATTGGTACCATTACCCAACATGGTAAAGGTCTTACCAGCACCTGTAGCTCCATATGCAAATACTATAAAGACAAACAACTTGCCATTGACAATGAGTAAAAACAATAGACATAATCAATTTTAAATTCTTGACAATTGTTACGTGGAACCCATTAAACATTGCAATTACAAATCAAACTAGAATTTAAATAGTCGCTTTGACGAATTATAATAATTGAATTCATTCTTTTTTTTTTTCATTCATAATTTTTTTTAAACATGCATATGTACGTTAAATATGATTGCAAAAATGCTGATGTATCATTGCCATGCTTTAACCTGATGATTAAGCCTTGTAAATTGAATTTAAGAACTTTAAAATGAACCAAAAATAAAAACCACACCTACCAGAGCAATTATATCCATTCATCAATCCATCTATCACAGGTTTTGTCGTGCTTTCATAAACACTTTGTTGCGTAGCATTTTTATCAAATACACAATCAAATCCAAATCGTAAATCCTTGTTCTTGCGTACGAGTATGTTCCTTCTGCGGATTTTTTTTCCGTGGTAGAATTGAGGTGACAGTTGCTCTTTTGGGTCAAATATTAAAATTTGGTCATCAAGAACTTCAATGATGTTGCGCGAGCCAGACTCTGCCTCCTGACTGTTTTCAGGTCGAACACGTATCACAACTCTAACATTGGTTGATTTCTCATTTGACCCAGAAAGCGCTATGTTACTTCGCTTAGAAGTCATAGTGGTGGTATACTTTAAATTCTTCCTCCAATCTATTAAAAAAAGTTATACATCTGATTTAGGCCTAGATCAGGATTAGGCTATAGCGCAAAAAAGTTTCAGCTGAAAAATGTAACATGGAATGATGCTATTTTAAATATTTATAATAGGGCCTTTATATTATACACCGTGGTTAGGATTCCGGCACCGGAACTCAACTGCCCAGCGTTAGGGAATCCGACACGCTATTGCGCATGCCCAGAGCAAGGTAATCGGCGACTCTATACTTATCAACAATAACAGCGATGGATCATTTCATAGCTGCGCCACACGGCGAACTAGCCTAGATGCCTTCTAATATGGGATCCACTAATCTAGGCTAGGGCTACCAGTTAGACGTGACCAGTGGGCCTATAGTATTTATTTTGTAATTAAAAAAAGTGGTTGCTTCATTCATATATAAACTTCATATCATTATGAATTATATAATTACATGACTAGTTTTATGATTTTTCATAACGCATTATACTGTACATAACAACATGCAATCACAAGTTGATTTGTTGACGGCAGCCACCGCGTGGATGTGAAAAAACTGTTCGGGAAGTCAGTCAGGGTCGCAACGCTAAAAACAGCATTACGATTCTTAAATCTTAGATAGATACTGATACTTATTAATACAGTATCATTATAATTATTTTAACGCGTGGCGTAGTCGTATTTGAATTATTAATTCATATATGGCATAGGCCTAGGCCAAGTTTCATCCCATCGCTTTCTCGCTCGCGCAACGACTATCTAGGCTACAGTAAATCCCTATAACACTCCGACTCTCCGTGGTGTGGCACACTAAGTATTAGTGCAAGCTATAATTCACTTCCCATAGCTCTGGGCATGCGCAATAGCGTGTCAGATTCCCTAACGGTGAGCAGTTGAGTTCCGGTGCCGGAATCCTAACCACGGCGTATATTATAGGCCTATTCACTTTATTTATTCCATCAAAAATCTATTACTACAATTACAAATAGTGGCCCAAATTGCTTGTAATATTAATTATGTTATCATAATAATATTTCTATTAAATTATTATTTCTTTTCTCTAGTCTAGGCCTATTATCAATCCTATCTAGGCTTAATATTCTTAGGCTAGGCCACTAGGCCTAGTTAAATGTACCACCATGTACCACCTAGCTAGGCCTAGACCCTCCTCTCTCTGACTGAGGCCTACTCTGATTAACCGGCCCTGAAACTTTTTCAGGTTAGGCCTAGCTCTAGCCTCTCGTAGGCCTAGCTCTCTTTCTTCTCATGCCTAAAATGAATAAGTTTACTACTACAGTATTGACCTAGATTATCATATATTTATATACTTACTCAAATGTAGCTATTTATTTAATTGTAAAGTAGTGATTTTAAGTTTTTGTTTCAACAAAAGCCGGCCTGGGCTAGCCTCGCCTTGTTGCTTTTCGGTAGTTTTTAAATTGGTTCTTATTCTACGACATGTGATTGGCTAGCTTTCAACAAAACAATGTACCTGATTGGTTAGCGTTTCACACACACACAGTTCAAAGGTTAACTTTACATGGTGGTGGCAGCAGACACGTTTCTGTGTTTTTAAAATACATTTGACTTTCACTGGGAATTTTTGGAGAATCCATGGTTTTCGGTATAAATTGTTTATGATACAAGTGATTAAAAAAACTATATTTCATAATGAAATAATTTTATGTCAAATTTATACATCTTTAATAATTTGCAGAGCCCCAATTACACTATATTTGCAATACCATCCGAGACGAAACACATACAGTACACCATTTTAAAAGCAAATGCATGTAGTAAATTGAACCTTGTTTTCCAGTTTATTAGTGAAAATTATCTTAAATTACCCTTAGAAACAATGAAAAAATCATGGTTTCTTTGTCACATAACTCTACATCCCACAATTTTAAACTATTTTTTGCCGATCATCAGATAAAAATGTATTGTCCTCCAAAAAAATGAAGACTAATAAAATCATACAACCAAATGATTTGACTTATGAAAAGACAAAATAAACCCCTCATTATCTGACAGACAAATTTGAAAATGCTTTCATTTTAAATCCACAACAACATCAATTATCTATATTTTGACAATGTGATGTCAATATATCTTTAATATAAAAGAATCTTCCATTACTTTTTTAAAATTTTGTTTTCTTTGAACTTATGTTCTTTTGATTCAATTATTAAATACTTAGTAGACTGGTATGCTCATTAAAAACGAAATTTTCTACATAATTGCAAGTCATTCAGCGCTTATAAAGGAATAGATATATTATTTGCATGTAAATAAAACATAATTTGTATTTAAATGAATTGGTGGTCTCACATAAGATGTAATAAAAATCCATTGATCACACAAAACAAAGATGAACCTAATAAGAATATTCTCCCCATTCAACTCATAACCATTCATTTGCATAATAAGACACCTTACTGTATCATATAATATCTTTTCTCTTAAATACTGACCATACCGTTATGGTCTTATAAATTACAATTAAGAAAAAACCAACAACAAACGAGTAAAATTAAATCTATAAACAATCTATGATAAAAAGAAAACTTAATGCAACACATGACTCATAAAACAGTTTAAAACAAAACCAACTTAATTAATTAGAATTAATTGAAAAACGTTTGGCATGTTTTCAAAATTAAAAAAATGAATTGTTTCATGATAACCTAGTGGTGAATCCAGAAATTTCACATAAAGGGTAAGAAAAAAAGCATTCATATCACTGTAAAGGGGATAGTCCAGCCTTTGGATATGGCATTGATTAAACTGTTATTATTCAACAAAAATGATGAAAACAATGCAATTGTGTGGAATATAAAATACACATCCAGTTACTTTTATAAAAATATGATATTTTTTGAAAAAACTATGGTACAAAAACCATGACAACATGCAAACACGCAATGGAAACCTTGTTTAACCAATGTGACTACTACATAGCCATGACAACTTATATAGAAGCAATAGAAAAAGCACTAAAAAAAACGGCTATGAACGCTTACTGGCTAAACCTAGTGCCCCCTGAGCAGTACTCAGAGGAAAAAACCAAGGTCACTTAGGGTTCCTAAATGATGATGATGATAGGGTTAACCCAACGTAGTTTATGATGACAAATAACCCTATATGGATTACAGTGAACAGGTAATATCAAATTAAGACAGCCAATTATAGACCAGCAAACCTCTTATTCATGAGCACCATCCTGTGGCTTCCAGTCGTGTTTCATAAAGTCACTAGTCCAATTATTGACCAGTAAATCTCTCCCCTGTATGCTATATGGTTGAGGAGGACAATACGTTTAAATAATAAATAATATATAATATATACTGTTCAAGTATGTCTTTAGCAGGGAATAATTTCGCCAGTGTGGCATAGCAAAAAGCTATACAAAACAACAATATTGCTACACATTTCTAAAATTGTGTAGCAAAAAATAAAATACAAAACTATGTTTCTTGACTCAAAAATCAGTTTGATTAGCAATTTTGCTAAACAAAATTACAAAATGAAATTTGTCCCTGTTTAGTATTGTAAAAAGAAACTTTTTAGTAAATATTTGTTATCGCCTTTTGTTCATAGAAAAAATATTAATACAGAAATCAGAAATTATGGTGGAGAAGCAAATTTGGAAGTAACAAACAAATGTACTACTGTAATGAAACATTTCCCTCTGGTTTCAATTAGTATATTGATATGTAGTTCATTGATTGCAAAACAGTATTTTTAAATATCTTGAAATGTAAGTTAAAATTACTGGTTTCCAATCAATGAACTACTTCTCAATTTACTACTGTGGTTAAGAGTGAGAACCTAAAAAAAATACATATATAGGATTATTATATTTTGATATCTGAAAACCCTTTCAACAAAATGAAACTAATAACACAGAATGAGTAAGTAGATTAGTGACTGTACTAATCCTAAGATAATCCACTATGATGCCAACTATTTCCCATTAATCGGCCGTCTTGCTCTCAGGGAATAAGGCTGATGTGTTCCGTTACTAATGCTGTGACTGTACTCCTCAGATTTAGCATTAAACCGTGATTTATAATTTGACGACAACTCGTATTTCGATGACGACTCGTATTTCGATGGAGATCCATAATGCGACGGCACTTGAGTGAAAAATTGTGGGCGAATGTAGAATTGAAATATAGTCCAGACAACGAGACAGATAAATGCGATGAGCCAAAGGAGGGCGATGTGGGTCGGGAAAGGTCGCAGGACCAGAGGTAAATCAAACTTCATAACAATCAAAACTTCTGTTACAACCATTGCTGAAATTATCCAAGATTGCTGACCAAACTTTTTACAGGTGCTGAAAAAAAACCAATAAAATATTGAAACTACAAGTTTTTAGTATATGACTAATATTCCTTATTTTAGTGCTTGCAGAATCAGTTGCCCTAGGCCCCATGGCAAGCAAATAAGTACAGAATCAGTTGCCCTAGGCCCCATGGTAAGCAAAAATGTACAGAATCAGTTGCCCTAGGCCCCATGGTAAGCAAAAATGTACAGAATCAGTTGCCCTAGGCCCCATGGCAAGCAAAAATGTACAGAATCAGTTGCCCTAGGCCCCATGGCAAGCAAAAATGTACAGAATCAGTTGCCCTAGGCCCCATGGCAAGCAAAAATGTACAGAATCAGTTGCCCTAGGCCCCATGGCAAGCAAAAATATACAGAATCAGTTACCCTAGGCCCCATGGCAAGCAAAAATGTACACACATTTAAGGGTCTGTTGAACCAGGAACAAAGTTGTTCTGACATTTTGCGTGTTTAATTTAATTTAAGAAATTCACCTGTGTGGGCTAACAATTGTTCCTTGATTCAGCGAGCACTGCATTTTAATAGATTAAAAATAAATAGATCAATTTATTGTTGACAACTTACGGATCTTCCAAATATTGGTAAGTTTCTCTTATGGCGACAACAGCAGCTGGCCCAAGAATTAACATGCGCCCCCAATTTATAAAATGTGGCGGTGGGATCCATAGGATAAACTTCAAGTAAAACGTATTCAATTCTGCAATTTCAAACTAAAAACAAAAAAATTACATGTAAACATTACAAAAACACTTTAATCTATAGTTATTTGTATCTGTAAATTATTATAATGCATAAATCTCTGTCAACACTATCAAACTAGTTTAACAAAGTGGTAGTGATATGCCCAAATATGGTAATGATATTTGACATGTCCATATATGGGCACATCACATTTTTTTTTTGTCACATAAAGTTTGATAGTGTAGACAAGGCTTTACCTACCATACACATAATTCCAATAACTGCAAGCCAACGTTTGAGACTCTTGGTTGGTTTCCAATCAAAGCGTGTCCAGCTGTAAGGAGTAAACTGCTGGAATACACGCATAACCTTACCTCTGAAAATAAAAGAAATATGATTTAATCCACACACAAAATGTATAGATTTAAACAAAGGTTAACAAAAATAAGTGTGGTGGGTGGTGTTTTTTCTGTGTTATATGCAAGTTTTTTCATTGTATTGTGAGTTGTATACTGGGAACAGTCTTGTACTGAAGAATGTTTCTATAAATTTAAACTTCTTAAAATTGCGGATATCAATAAGTACCAAATTGGGCTTCTCATGTATAATGTTACTACTAATCAGGACGTGCGTTTTTCATCGCTCTTTATTAAAAATGGTTCTTACCATAATTATAATACAAGATCTAAAGACAAAATGAGACTCAGAAAACGTAATCGTACTTCTACTAGTTTTACTGTGTCATGTGTGGGACCCAAATTGTGGAATGACTTGAATTACGAACTACAAAGTACCAAATCAATATACATATTTAAATCATTGTTTAAAGAACATTTATTATCATTTTACAAATAATTTTAAAAATTATACTTGTTGCAGGATTTAGCTTTTTTATTATTTATGTTTTAGTTTTTTAGGCTAGTTAGGGACATAGGGGGACACAACTAATCAAGCTCTTTTGAGTTTTTATGTGTTTCCTTTTCATCTTTTTTATGTTCTCATATATTGTTGTTGTATATTTTCATGATAGAGGATGAATAAAGAATATTTGAATTGAAAAAAAAATTGAAAAAAAGTTCCCAAGTAAAAATGACATAAAAATAATTTTATCACATTTATTCATCCTGGGTGAAGAATAATCATTATTACTAATGAAGTTAAAATTTGAAATAAATGTTATTACTACGACAGTATTAATATGCAATTACACACTCTACCTGTACGACTGAATATTCCATAAGCCATGCCAATGATATTCTTTAATGTTAAGATACTTCAAAGTCATCTGACCAATAATTATACCAAGTGAATTACAAATTAAAAAGTCCATAAGCCACTGAAATAGAATAGCGCAAGACTCTATTAACATTCATGCTCATGGGTGATGTTCATCTGTAATGTACTGCATATAGAATAACATGATACATCTATAATAGCACTACTGTAACCCCAATTTGTTACTATATCCCTTCATAAATCGCATGACTAAACATTGTCCCATTTGAGAAGTTTAATTTGTTATTTAATATATTTTCCTGGAATTGATAAATTTACACCAACAAAGCTAATAAGGTGAAGTAATTTTCTAAAGATTGAACCTAGACTGAAACAAGTGTTCACATGTCTTGTTATGTATTGCACCTTTGTCTTGTCTTTATGTTGTCTGTAATGTCACTGCACTAACGGGTGACCGGCTAACGAGCTTCGCTTTTACGGTTATCCATCCATATAAGTTGTTTATCTTATGTTCATAAATTGAAATGGAAAATAAACTGGAACTATGTATAAACTTACATGATCCCACCAACATTCTGCAAAGTTTGCCAATTGATGCTCTAAAGAATATTCTAGAAGTTCAAAACCAAGACTAAGCAGCTGACATATCCAAAAGTCACGAACAATTATCATCTATAAAAACACAAACATTTTGAGAATAAATAATAGAATAAATGTAATGTCAACTCATTTAAGCGTGGATTCTGGACATTTTTTCTAACCAACACCTTAAGTTTCACGCGTATGTTTTCAGAGCTTCCAGTTATGACGTCAACAAAGGGACGAATGAGCTAAGTTCTAAACTTCAAGTTAAATTCATCAAAGTATTCAATTAATTTCCGGTACAGTATTATTATAAAATTATAAAATTATTCTAACTACATTGTCAACTTTACCTTAACAAACCATCCAAACAAATGACTGAAGACAAAAAAATCCATTTTAATCTGAAAAATAAAACATAGAAGAGTTTTTCTTTGTGTCACAAATTAACCAACTTTTTTCAAAGATTTTTTGACTAAATTAAAAATTTTGGGAAAGATTATATCAAAGGGGACTTTTGTTTACAATTATGTATGTTTATTCTGTGATCAGAGTTGGCACTTTTGGAGGACAGTGAATGATAGATTATACTTGGCTGGCAATATGTCTAAATTTACAATAAAAAAAAACCAAGACAAACCCAGAAATTAGCGAAAGGTCCATCAGGATGACCTGGTACATACAGCCTGCAATCTTCTGCATATGTTTGTTCTTTTAGAGGTTTACCAAGCTCTGGGTCTAAATATCCTACAAATTTTCTTGCATCATCAATTGTCTGTAAAAAACAGATTTGATTTGAGAATAAACAATGTTCTTTGAGATCAAAACAAAATACAGTTTATCAAACAATCTTATTTCTATATTCTTGCAAACCAATCATTACCTTCAGTTAACAATAATAGCATTTTGATTTCATCGATATATAAAATTTATTTTAAATAAAATACAAAAGAATGCAATGTCACAGCTTTGAGGGCCAAGCAAACACAGGGCAAAACAACTATACAAACACTACTCACCTGAAAAAGTATAAAGACCAAAAGCAGCTCATAAACAACACATAGACACAAGACAAGTCTCCAGACAGCAGGATGAGGGCGTTGGAAGGGACCATCTTTGGCTTGAGTCATACCCCACAAACAAAATATGACGACACATGCTACAATGCCTCTGAAATAAAATGCATTTATTTTAGTTTGATAACTTTAATAAGATGATCATGTTATCTTTAAAAAGAGTAGGAAGGGAAAGCTACTGACTAAGGAATCTTCAAAAATGTGAGGAAGAAATAATAAAAAAGTGAGGAATAAACTATAAATTGTCCCCAATAGAAGGGATGTTCTACAATAGACTATGCTGGAATCTTTCTCCCTCATGTATTAATAGAAGGGATGTTCTACAATAGACTATGCTGGAATCTTTCTCCCTCATGTATTAATAGAAGGGATGTTCTACAATAGACTATGCTGGAATCTTTCTCCCTCATGTATTAATAGAAGGGATGTTCTACAATAGACTATGCTGGAATCTTTCTCCCTCATGTATTAAAAACAAATATTCTTGAAGTTTTTAAATTTTGAAATAAACAGTCGACCTTGGTTACCTTTTGACATGAAAATTGGTGTCATTGCCAGTGTCTGTTTCTACTAAGGCTACATACACTAGGGATATTATCATCAAACACAACACTGTAATAGAATGTGCACGCCTGTATGTTGAGAAAAAAAACACAAATAATTCAAGATTACACAAAAATTTTCAAGAAATATTATCATTAACCTCTATTTGCCGAAGATATATACATAATTATTGATCTGCATAACACTTTTTAGATCACCAGAGTTCTAAATTTAAGATTGATGAGATTTTGATACTTTTGAGCCCATGGAATTAAGAATTACTTTACTGGTTAGTGTCCAGTCAGAATAATAAAAAACATTTCAGCATAGCTTCATCATATGCTTGTATTTTGCTATAATCTTTTTAACAACCAATGGTCAATATGGAAGTGGTTCTCGCATTAATTCAATTCAATTTCTTTATTGCTGCAAATGCCATCAAGGGCTAAAATCCGCTAAAACATACTACATCATACAAACATAATTATACATATTTACATTTAAAATTTAAATTTTTATGTGTTTAATTTAAACACATAAAAATTAGAGTCATTACTACTGTAGTAATTATTATTATTTTTAATTATTGTAATTATTGTTATTATAATAATTAATAAAAGTGTAAGAAATTATAGGTTACATCTTAAGCCTGTTTTCCTGTTGACGTTATTCGACGCTATCGTTAACAATAATCGGCGATCTCCTACGTAAACATTGAAATGTTAACGATTTACAGGAAAAGGTACTTTTTTAACTAACGGCGATGATACAAAACGTCGGCGACTTACAGGAAAAGGTGTAATAATCGACGCTACAATTCGCAATCGGTGACAATCGCAAGAGTTGAATCCAGTTCAAATCTAGCGATATCGCAACGCTAAAACGTAAGAACTGACCAATCATCTTCGCAATACAGCACATGACGTCACGTAATTGATGGAAAATTCTGCTTACTACATTTATATTTGTTGCATCGCGGCGCGGTCAAAGCTAGGCCTGGCCTTGCCAAAGTGACTATAAAATGATGTTCCAGAAAGTAGGCGTAGGGATATTAGGTAGGTCTAAGTATTCTGCCTAAGTCCAAAATGCTATTTGGGCTAGGATAGGCCTACTGAAAACAAAGAACCATCAGTATAGAGATATTAGTATGCCTAGGCCCACATCTCCTACACTGTGAGCCTCCTCTAGTAGAGGCAGCGGAATCCTCTATTCATTTTTTCGCGTTACGACGACTTCGAGAGAGAAGACATGAGTTTTCAACTCTAACGTTCAACGCTAGAAATCAAATGTTCGCGCTATCGTTATCATTTCAACTTGATCGTTTTCAAACGATCGTCGTTGAACTTTTAACGATAATAGTGTCGACTGACAGGCTTTAAGGGCAGTTTTAATGTCAAGCACAGAAGAGGAAGACGCGTTAAGATGAAGAGATTGAGCGAGTGACAGTGAGTGAGGTAGAGTAGAGTGAAGAAAACGAGTAGTATGTCCTTTAAAGGGAAGATGAGAGAAGAGTGTCGATTTTTTATAAAACAGTTTACCAAAAATATGTATTGGTTCCATCATCATAGACGTGAGTTTGTAAACTTGAGAAATGACTGGTTCGATCATCAGAATCTTCAAATCTTTGTCTGCTTTCAGATTCATAGTTCAATGAATCGTCAGATTCTCTGTTTTTTTTTCTTCTGTTCATTGTTTTCTTTCTTTGGTTTCTATGAGAATTAAAAGAGTAAAATGATAACAAATATTTAAAATACTGAAACATGGTATATTTGAAAAAAAGAGTGACAATCCTTACCTAATAAACTGCCAGGCCCCTAAATAACATGAGTAAAATCAATTTAATCTTTAAATCTATAAAATGGACAATGATATCTGGAACAATAACCGCGCATGACCTGTGATTTTTTCTTGTCATTGTCGTCGGGCGCATTTCATCATAAAATATTTGTTTTTAAAAAACAAAGGCGGGCCAAAACAGTTACTATGCGCTAAACAAGTAGGCTTATCTTTTATATGAATTTCTAAGTTGTGCAAATTTTGTGGTGTATACCAAGTTCATGCAACCCAAGTCTTGTCATCGACCATATATAGGGGGGTCAACGATTATGACTAAAACTAATTTCCACAATTATGGATTACATTTTTTACCAAAAAAAAAATTTAAATGGCATAAAACTACTGTAGTAGTATAGAATGAACATTTGTCATACATATTGTACAATATTTAGAATTATGGCGGCCAAAATGAACAGTACATATTTTATCCTTTTTGGCGTTTCATAAATTTGGCCGTTCCATAACCGACGGCCGAAATGATCAGACACCGGCCTAGTTAGGCTAGGCAGTAAAATAGTGAGTGTCTAAATAAGGAATTCAAAGGCTACTAGGCTAGGCCTACTACTAGGTACTACTGGTCCGAATAAATACCAAGCAAATGTTCAGTATGAATATTCGATATAGGCCCTGCTGACTTATATCATGCTAGGCTAATACAACTTACAGCATCGCCGCCCTAACTAATATTTCCTAATAGTCTAGGACCTGGGTCAGATTTGTATGCATTTAATTTAGGAGAGAATGTCTCAACTGTTATAGGATAATTTGACCCCAACGAACAACATGAAATGTGTGCCAAATTCGCTATCCGGGACGAACATGCCCAAAATCGGGGTCAAAGGTTGAAAATGTGTGGTTCTTTACCTTTGGTGTCAAATTGTTCAGAATATACATATTTATATTCAGTCTAACACAACTTTTAGCGAAAAAATGATCGGAAATGCTTTTACTGACCTTTGACCCAAAAATGACCAAAAAACACATTTTCGGGTTAAAAATGTGTGGTTCTTATATCTCGAAAACCACTTGTCGTACAGATTTGCTTTTGGTGTCACATTGTTCAGAATATACATATTTATATTCGGTCTAACATAACTTTTAGCGAAAAAATGACCCAAAAACACATTTTCAGGTTAAATTATTCTTTAAAATGCCAATGGACAAACTGTATGGTATTAAATGAAAGCATACACAATATGCTACGAATTGCTACCCAACTAGTATTGACAATTTTTAATTATGAATCTAATTGTATGGAAAATGTGCATATTTTGATTATTTTTATACAAAAAATGAATATTTTATAGCGTAATTGTTATGTTTATTTATATAATATTAAATAATTTAAGTGTTTGGAAAAACTATTTGGTATCAAATGAAAGCCCATAAAATATTCTATCCATTACTACCCAACTTGTATAAAAAATCTGTAATTATGATGCTAATTTTGTAAAAAATGTGCATATTTTTTTTTTTTTTTTACTAAAATGAGTATATTAAATAGTGTAAATTTATTCTGGTTTATTTATAATATTAAATAATTCAAGAGTTCTTTTGGTGTCAAATTGTTCAGAATATACATATTTATATTCGGTCTAACACAACTTTTAGCGAAAAAATGACCAGAAATGCTTTTACCCAAAAATGACAAAAAATAATACACAATATGCTACCTATTTTCCATACAATTAGCTTCATAATTAAACATTTTCAATACAAGTTGGGTAGCAATGGGTAGCATATTGTGTATGCTTTCCTTTGATACCATACAGTTTGTCCATTGGAATTTTAAAGAATAATTCAAAGGTCACTTGAATTATTTAATATTAATTATTATAAACAAACCAAAATAAATTTACACTATTTAATATACTCATTTTAGTAACAAAATTATAAAATATGCACATTTTTAACAAAATTAGCATCATAATTACAGATTTTTAATACAAGTTGGGTAGCAATGGATAGAATATTTTATGGGCTTTCATTTGATACAAAATAGTAAACATAACAATTACACTACAAAATATTCATTTTTTGTATAAAAATAATCAAAATATGCACATTTTCCATACAATTAGATTCATAATTAAAAATTGTCAATACTAATTGGGTAGCAATGCGTAGCATATTGTGTATGCTTTCATTTAATACCATACAGTTTGTCCATTGGCATTTTAAAGAATAATTTAACCTGAAAATGTGTTTTTGGGTCATTTTGGGTCAAAGGTCTGTAAAAGCATTTCCGGTCATTTTTTCGCTAAAAGTTATGTTAGACCGAATATAAATATGTATATTCTGAACAATGTGACACCAAAAGCAAATCTGTACGACAAGTGGTTGTCGAGATATAAGAACCACACATTTTTAACCTTTGACCCCGATTTTGGGCATGTTCGTCCCGGATAGCGAATTTGGCACACATTCTATGTTGTTCGTTGGGGTCAAATTATCTTATAACAGTTGAGATATTCTCTCCTAAATTAAATGCATACAAATCTGACACAGGTCCTAGACTATAAAGTCCCTACCTACCTATCTCTAACTCAACGCCTGGCCGTCCTAGCTAGACCATAAAATACATAGCCTAGCCTAGCTAGTTAGGCTAGACTAGAGGGCCTGCTTTCCACATGTTCTTTTGTCATTCAAGTTCCAGGCTTTAAAATGATTAGAAGATGGAATCACTAGACTATATACATACACTTTATAATTACAAACAATATAATATTTTGAAAATTACCTATTGTATTAGTTTACCTAAAAACAAATCGTTGCAGCAGGACTACTGCCGGTGGGGATCGTCAAGGTGTGATGGTGGAAAGAAAGCATACTAGCTACTTACTGCAAAGCCGAGTTGAATTCAGCATACCAAATTGGATTTTTTACATGTTTGATCCAAAATCAGTTGTAAATAATGTCCCTTTTTACCAAATAAAATTTCTTAAAAATTATAGTATTTTAGAAAACCGTATAATGTATTGTTATGCTGATTTTCTTCACTGAAAAGGTCAATATTATTTAATTTCAATCACTTTTTTCGTCAGAAAAGTAATAGAAATTAATTGCAGACTGGGCCACGCGAGACTATAACTGTTGAAACATTTTTCAAGAAACTTAGGGGGTGAATTGATATGGGACGCACAAGTGTGTCTATGGAATGGCAAATCCTTAAAAAATACGTAATAATACGGAATTATTACTCTTTATGATCAGAAACATAAAACTAAATAGAACTACAGCATTTTGAAATAAAATATTTTATTTGCAAAATAAACAACATGTTCAGATGGTACAATAATTAATATTTAATGCAAGGATGTTAGTTGTTGTAAAGAGCAAGATTTGAAAAAAATTCAAATAAATAAATCAAATTAATTATGTTACATGTACAGTATTGTGTTTCCATGTAAAGATAACACAACCTATAAATACAGTAATACATAGTAATTATCTTGTATATTATTATCAAGGCAATCAATTTTTAAATCTTCAGTAGTATTACTTACATTGCAATTACATTAATTTGTTTTTCACAAATTTTCATGGATCATAAATATTAAATATATAAATAATAAAATTGGTCTTTAATTAGATAGTTTCAAGGTTTACATAATTTTTGACCCACTAATTTGTACATGATTGATTTCTGCAATGGTGGTTTATTGTGTTGCCTATAATAACTGCTATATCACTAAATCGTTCAAAGTGATTAATATAAACTAATAAATTAATCAATACAAAAGTTATTACTAAATAACATTTTAAAAAATAAATAAGTAATGTTGGTAAAATATTATATTTACTATTTAATAATAATATTTCAGGCTTATTAGCACATTATACTAAAAGCCTGAATATCTTTAACATTAAAAATAAAATACCAGAAATTAAGAAAAATGTTAAAAGTTAAAAGATGAGTTTGTAAACTTAGCAGTTACAGAGGTTATAGAGGTTCAAAAAAACTTACAAATGGATGAGACTTATTGATCTAAAGACCTCTTATTTATTATTTGTGCGTAAGTAGACAATTGTAAAAACAATATGATGCTTTATATCATGTAAGTGAGCTCTATTCCACTTTGATGATCTAAACAATCTCATAAATAATATGTGACCATTATGTATCTTTTCCTAATACGACATTCATGTGCTGTACATTAATGTACTGCTGTATTTTAACCATATTTAATCATTATTCTTACAAGTTTGACATTAACAACGCTACAGTATTTCTATTCAAATAATTTTGTATTAAAATTGTTACATTTGTTATGGACAACAAGGACATACCACATCATCAGCTATCAACACCATCTTTGGAAGACTTTACAGGAGTGTCTAACAATATATGTAATTGTTGTTTAGCGCCCTCTAGGAATAAATCGATGCTTGCAAGTGATCGTTGACGGACAGCACTGTCAGCCTGATAAAGACAAACACACAAAACTAAATTATAAATTGAAAATGCAGACAAAGAATAGCAACATACCTACTACAGTCAACTCTCCCAATATCAGACTTGATGATGAAACTGGAAACTCTCCCAATATCAGACTTGATGATGAAACTGGAAACTCTCCCAATATCAGACTTGATGATGAAACTGGAAACTCTCCCAATATCAGACTAGATGATGAAACTGGAAACTCTCCCAATATCAGACTTGATGATGAAACTGGAAACTCTCCATACCAGACTTTTCTTGAAGTCCAAACAGTCCCAAATTCAATTTTACCATTAAAAACCAGACATATTTGGCCAGCCCAAAGGTGTCCGGTATTGGGAGAGTTGACTGTACTACTAATTTTGAAAATAATTTATGACAGAATAACAAGTATAAATGTATAAACATCAGTCCAAAATAATGTCTGAGATGATGAATGTAATAATAAATACAATGATAATGTAATAATTTATAACACACTAACATTCTTTTGTTCTTTTAGATGTTCCATTATCAGTGACTTTGTTTTGTCTGCGGCATATTTATTGGCTTCTTCTTGCGTCTTCCTCTCTTCACAAAGTGCTTCTTTTATTGCAACCTCAATCAAAAATAAAACCTTATTAATTATGTATCTTTTAATATTTTGTTTTATATATATTTAGGCAAATTGCCACGGATAACAATAAGCAAATTCATTCACTATCCTTTTTTTTTAAAGGTGGTAATCCTGTTCACAAGACAAACATATACACAAGATGCTCTACATAAACAAAGTCTTATTACAAGTCTTTGGGAGTGGAGTTGTAAATTGTTATTAGAAAAATCCTGACATATGACAGGACTTGAACCCATGACCCTTAGATTGGTAGCCAAGCATCATAAGCCACAAATTATGACATTCACAGTGAAAGGGTTAAAACAAACAACAAACATTATATAAAGCATCAGCATCCTACCTTTGCCTTGTCTGTTTCCTCTTTCAATGCTTTACTCAACGCTTCTTTACTTTTTGTTCTTTCCTTTTCAATCATTTCTAAAACTATTTTTCTTTCATTCTCTAAAGCTCCCTTCGCTTTCTCTTGTTGTTCTTTAAGTAATTTTTCCATTGACTCTTTGTGGGTCTGTTCCATAACCTTAAAATAAACCATTATATGATTATTACAAATGCTCCCAAAAGGTGATTCCATGTTAATATATATGTTATACAGTATGCAACAATTCTTACTAAATGTATATTTACCTCTACTGCTTTTTTGTTTTTTTCTTCTGCTTTTTGCTGTTGAGAAATTATAACATTTTCAATTTCTTGTTCATGTTTTTTTGTTAGTTCAGCTATTGCGCAATTCATTTGTTCTTCATTTGATTTCTTTTCTTCTTCTAGTAGACCAATTAGCTTCTCATGCTGAAAAAAACAAAGACCAGAATAAAACAATGCAAGAACACCAACTTCAACACAACATGGGTTATGGGTCATAATACAAAATGGTGTTTGGTGTAATCATTCCAAATATAGGAATGAGGCCTTACACCTGAATAAGTAATATTAAAAAGGCTATACATAAGATATTAATGCTTACAGTTAAGTTTTTAAAATGATGCTTGTTTAAATAGAGAAACTGTTTATTACAGTATACCAACAAAAGTCCTGTAGAAACCATAATTATAAACAAACCTGTGACAACATTAAGGCCTGGCATTTATCTGATTCTCTTGTAAGTGCATCTTTTAATCTTTGTTCATTTGCTTCCTGTTGCTCTAAAATAGCGCATTTACACAATCCCTAAAAAACAGAACACTTATTTAAAAAACAAGTAAAGTTGGTACTTATTCAACTAAATTGGTACCTATTCAACTAAATTGGTACCTATTCACCTAAGTTGGTACTTATTCAACTGAGTTGGTACTTATCCAACTAAAAACAGAACAGACTTATTTCAAATCCAAGTCAGTTGGTGCTTATTTAACTAAGTTGGTACTTATTCAACTAAGTTGGTGCTGATTCACTTAAATTGGTACTTATTCAACTGATTTGGTGCTTATTTAACTAAGGTGGTGCTTGTTAACTAAGTTGGTACTTAGGCTAAGGAAGATGTTCATTGCTAATACCTTATACTCTTCTAACATAATAGCTAGCGTATCATGTCCACCTTGTTAACTAAGTTGGTACTTAGGCTAAGGAAGATGTTCATTGCTAATACCTTATACTCTTCTAACATAATAGCTAGCGTATCATGTCCACCTTGTTAACTAAGTTGGTACTTAGGCTAAGGGAGATGTTCATTGCTAATACCTTATACTCTTCTAACATAATAGCTAGCGTATCATGTCCAGCTTGTTAACTAAGTTGGTACTTAGGCTAAGGGAGATGTTCATTGCTAATACCTTATACTCTTCTAACATAATAGCTAGCGTATCATGTCCAGCTTGTTAACTAAGTTGGTACTTAGGCTAAGGGAGATGTTCATTGCTAATACCTTATACTCTTCTAACATAATAGCTAGCGTATCATGTCCAGCTTGTTAACTAAGTTGGTACTTAGGCTAAGGGAGATGTTCATTGCTAATACCTTATACTCTTTTAACATAATAGCTAGCGTATCATGTCCAGCTTGTTAACTAAGTTGGTACTTAGGCTAAGGGAGATGTTCATTGCTAATACCTTATACTCTTCTAACATAATAGCTAGCGTATCATGTCCAGCTTGTTAACTAAGTTGGTACTTAGGCTAAGGGAGATGTTCATTGCTAATACCTTATACTCTTCTAACATAATAGCTAGCGTATCATGTCCAGCTTATTAACTAAGTTGGTACTTAGGCTAAGGGAGATGTTCATTGCTAATACCTTATACTCTTCTAACATAATAGCTAGCGTATCATGTCCAGCTTGTTAACTAAGTTGGTACTTAGGCTAAGGGAGATGTTCATTGCTAATACCTTATACTCTTCTAACATAATAGCTAGCGTATCATGTCCAGCTTGTTAACTAAGTTGGTACTTAGGCTAAGGGAGATGTTCATTGCTAATACCTTATACTCTTCTAACATAATAGCTAGCGTATCATGTCCAGCTTGTTAACTAAGTTGGTACTTAGGCTAAGGGAGATGTTCATTGCTAATACCTTATACTTTTCTAACATAATAGCTAGCGTATCATGTCCAGCTTATTAACTAAGTTGGTACTTAGGCTAAGGGAGATGTTCATTGCTAATACCTTATACTCTTCTAACATAATAGCTAGCGTATCATGTCCAGCTTGTTAACTAAGTTGGTACTTAGGCTAAGGGAGATGTTCATTGCTAATACCTTATACTCTTCTAACATAATAGCTAGCGTATCATGTCCAGCTTGTTAACTAAGTTGGTACTTAGGCTAAGGGAGATGTTCATTGCTAATACCTTATACTCTTCTAACATAATAGCTAGCGTATCATGTCCAGCTTGTTAACTAAGTTGGTACTTAGGCTAAGGGAGATGTTCATTGCTAATACCTTATACTCTTCTAACATAATAGCTAGCGTATCATGTCCAGCTTTTCTCAATTCGTCAATATCTCCTTTGTGTTTACATTCTAAATCTTTATATTTTTTAAGTTGTTCTTCTAATTCACTTTTTTCTTTTAATAATTCTTCTTGAAGTTTATCATTTTTGGTGGACATTTCGTGCAGTTTCTACAAAAAAAAGCAGGGATAAAAGAGTAATAGATGATATATAATGTATTATATATATTTATTTATAGAAATAAAACTGAATAACACAGAATAACTGAGACAATAACAACATACCTGCTGTAATCGCTCTTTCTCACGATCTACAACTGATAACTGTTCCTCCATGTTTTCAACTCTTCTAGATAACTGAGCTGTTTGCTCTTGGTGAGGATGTGATTGGTTGCCATGGGAACCTCTAAACACAGGACTATCATTCCAAGCACCTCCATTCACAATAGCATTTCCTTTTCTTGACCCCTTTAAAATAAACACACTATGACATTTGGATGACCTCAAAAACAACCTACAATTTTACAAGTTAATCATGATGAATTACAAAAGTTTTGTATGTTTTTAAATAATGAAGTTACAATATTGCATAGACATTTAATAGCATAACATATGGAAACATATACATTACAAACACATACAGTTTTGGGTGAGATAACATATATGTTTATATTAGTCTTTCAACTAAGTCACTTTATCCAAGTACTCAAAAGAAAATATTTCCTCCCATCCTTTGCCACAGTATTTTCCAATTCAATTAATTATACCCATGGAAACTTACAATAATATCTAATCTATCATCCAATACAAGATCAACATCAATATCTTTAAGCGACTGTTGCCGATCTGTTTCTGCCTGACCTGCAGCTGCCTGTAGCACGGATGCTTCTGCTTGCATAGTAATTTCAGGCGGTCCACCAACTGCCCCTTGACATGGAATGGAACCTCCCATTGCTGTTACTTCTGGAGAGGAGTTATTCAAGAAGGAATGATCCATTTTTGGTAAGGTAGGTTGTGCTGGAGCAATGAGTAAGTCTGGTTGAGCAGCACCTGAACTTCCTACAAAAAAATCAAACTGTTTTAACAATAAAATTCCAAATATTTACAATTACACTATGTTTGAAAATGGTACGGTCAGGTTCCCCATATATTGGCTCATTCAAAACATGCATGGCTCTTTCCAAAATCCTGTTTAATTCAACACTGGTGAGTTTTCTTGTAGCATTGAAATATGAATTACCTGTTGAGAAAACAGCCCATGGTGAAGGGCTAGCTTCTACATGTGGGACATCTTGTTGTGCTAACTCAGCAGGCATTGGTTCTGCACCTTCAAAGCCGCCAAAATCATCCCAATCCTCTTCTTGTTGCCCATTTTCATTCCCCTATACAAAACATACATGACATCATCAGTAAAAAAAAAGATATCAAAAAAAGAAAAGGAAAGTTTGGGAAGAGCAATCAAATACTTGTTTATGGAATGCATTACATAATAATTTACCTTTAAAGTATCGTGTAGGTACCTTTCATTCTAGTGTAAATACATAATTAAACGCAATCTAAGCTTGCTTAGGCTCAACATTGCTAGGCCCTAGTAGTTCGCTCGCTCAGCAGCTCCAGTAAGTGCATAAAGGTGTTTCTCGCCTGTGGATTGCCTGGATAGGCCGGATGATTACGGTATGTTTGTCGTACGTAGGCTTAGCCTTGTCTGGACGTTTTGAGCGTTTGCAAACATAGTCGACGTGTAACACTTCCTAATAAGTATCCTTACCTCATTAGATGGGAAGTTTGCCCAGCCGTCTGCCATATTTAATAATTATTAGGTATTCTACAGTACTTTTGTTACGATAATTGAAAGTTCGAAACGATAGCGACTTGTTAGAACTTTTTTACTAATAATAGTATAGCGCCATCTATATTTTCCTCAAGCTCTATACGACTACACTCAATCTCGTCGTATCAAAACTGTTGTAGTAAAATTCTTTTTCTACGTACTTTCAAATTCAACTAAAATGTTTATTCATATTTTACCAAGAACTCGAATAACTGGTTCATGCTTTCAATGCCTCGAAACTAAAAACAGAGTCATGCATATTATGTGTCAATATGACTGACCATCGGTCGTCGACGTGCGTCGTCGTCGTCGAGAAAAATTCTGTACTGCCTATCAAAAACCGTATACGAAAAATGATCCGTAATCACGCCGTCAATCTAAAATCTGGATTGTTTGATACGTGTGTGGGTACACTACACCTCTCGCTTGTTTGCCAACAATCCTTGACCTTATTTGAACTTGGTAAAAATAAATGAAGTAAATGTGTAAGTCTAATTAGTTTCAGTTGTGGTTAGTAATTGACGTCGGGTATAAATAAATTGAACTTTATATTATCAACAATTCACATCTAATGACTCGATATTTGTCTTACTTACATGATTTTATTCAAGTTTTGCACAAAATGCATCCTTATTTACAATATATACATTACATACATATTGATACATTCTCACATTTAGTCATACACACACATGAGGTAATGTTACGGCGGTTTATGTTCAGTACACAAATCAGAACGTGTAACCATTTAGGCTTATTGTTGTTCACATTCACAACAATAAAGTTCAGAATTATTATAATGGCATAATTTTAAAATAATTTAATTTAAGAAAATGAACATTATGTACGAGTCACTATTGAACACTAGGCCTTAGCAGTTGCATTTACTAAATGTCTATGCTATTATACTTCGACATGATCTCTACTCACTGTCATTTAATTTAATGCCGTCAATTTATTCTACATCTTTCTAATAAATTCGCTCACAAACTGTTGGGATGAATTTAAAATAGGTTGCAGCAAAAGTTCGCTTTATTTTACACAATAGTCCTGATAATCCTGAGATTAAAACATGTATTTCCCAACGATATGATAGAGAGAAATACGATAGAAAAAAATACTTCTTTAGCCGGAACATCTCGAAAAAAGAATTGTTCATTGTCTGCATCGACTAGGGCAAAATAAAAATTAATCGTTTACTTGTAGGTCTATGTTTGTGAACGCGTCGTCCTATCAACGCAAAACGTAAACTCTTAAACCATAATATTTATAGGTATCATGAATGAAAATGACGCAATAAACAAGACGTTCTGTATGCGCAGCATATTTAACGCTAAAGCCCGGCGCACACTAGAGCTTTCGGCTGAGCCAACTGGCACGCGAGTAACACTTGGCTCACTAACAAATTTGCCGCAAATTGTGATCGCGTTCTATCGGACGCACACTAAACGCCTTCAGTACGCGATTTTCTGATTGGATAATTACTTACTACGCTATACAGCACGCGCTGAAATATAATAAATCATGTCATGCGCAGTGAAATTTTTAGTGAGCAGGAAGCTCACGTTCGGCGCACACTTGAGGAAAATGGCACGCGTGCCAAAAAATATTAAACACGATAGATATTTTCCTCAGCGGCACGCGTGGCCGATTCCTCACGAAATCCCCGGCGCACACTGTGAGGCAAGTGTTACTCGTGGCAGTTGGCTCAGCCGGAAGCTGTAGTGTGCGCCGGGCTTTAGCTCGTTTTTCACTTGTGATTGGTCAAAATATTGCGCGTACGTTCATCCGTAGGGTGGGAAACACGCTTTCTATTGGCGTGTTTATATTCAGGTGGTTGATGAAACAAACGTAATCATATCGATTCGAACCGTCGCGACAACCTTTTCTAAAAAGTATCCTACGGTAATGCCTTGATCATGTCATCTCCACGATCATTGATCATTTCCGATTTTAGCTTCCGATGATGGTTGTTGTACCTTCCGTGATAATCACTAAAATCTTCACCAATCACAAACCCGGATTTGGCAACTAATAATGCATGCATATCAAGAGAGTTTATAAAACGTTAAAGGTCACTCCATAATTCTAGCTCTGTTGTGGAAATTCAGAGTTCTTTTTTTTATGAAATAAACCATTATGAAAATATGCCTTACTGAAATAATGTCTTTTGAGTCAATTGATTTCACAGATATGTTATAGTTTATCGATTTATCAATCAATAACCAATATTATCGATTATTGAATTAATAATTATCGATATCAATAATCAATAATTTACCAATTATTAAATCAATAAATTATTATTATTGGTTATTGAATCAATAAATAATATTATTATTATTAAATCGATAATTAATAAATTATCAATTATTATCAATTGATAAATCGAATCCACATCATAGACTGGGATTGGGAATACTCTCGCTTTTAAAAGTTTGTTTTCCTCCTTCTTCAGGTTTTGTGTCCTTCCTTGCCGTTACAATAAATGTGTCAGTTGGGTCCTTTGTCCTTCGTTCATTCAATTCTATCTTTTCTCCATTTTGACAACTATCATTGCGCACAATCACAGAATATTGTCGTCGTGGAACAGGAGGTGAGGGCGCACTATGTTTAGGTAACATTGTTCTCCTGAGTCGTTCTCGAAAATCCGCAAAAAGGATTTTTCCATTAAAAACACGACGCTGAAATCCTTCTAAATTCATAAGACATAATGCTCTTCCGTTCATTCGGAAATAACTATAGTCAATGTTTAAAGAATACGAGTTTGCCATGTAGTGCAGCCATGCTGCAACGTCCTGAGGAGTCCATTTTCGTGGATCTATTAAAAAAAAAAGTATAATTATCAAAACATGTTTTGAGCCGGAACTAAGTTACCACAAGTTAAGTACAGCATCGATCAAATTGTTTTGTTACTCAAGGATTATCATGAAATTCAATTTAATGGGAATTATTTCCGTGTCGGCGTCGGAAGGGAAGGTATACAGAATCTATAAACTCAGCTTTATACGGTTCAATGCGGGGTGCACGTTTCAACGCAGTGTTTAAATATTTCCTATTCTTTTTCACAAAGTCCCAATAATCATTTTCTTTGGACCGGGTATTTAACGACCACACCCATTACGCGTGTATACACCCACTCAACGTCCAGTTACGCCCACACTGTCATAGGGTTGAATGCATCGCATTTGTACTTTTTATATTTTTGCTTAAAAAGCTTAGTTCCCACAAGGACGTAACAGAAGTGCGTATGCCGCAAGTGAGTTGACCAATCACAAGCGATCTTAGTTCGGATGTTCCATTGCGTTGTGCGTGATCAATTACAATGGTGGCATCCACGTGGGAAAGCTTGGCAACGCAAGGACGTAAACGCAACGCAAGCGACTTAACCTATGACAAGTGACAGAGTTCGGATAATCTATCGCTTGTGATTGGTCAAATACGCCGCGTACAAAAACAAACATCAACGCGGATTATTTCTGCATGTTTTATACGTACTTGTTTTAGATGTTGACATTTATTGAATACAGTATCCTGTTACGATTTACTAGCCAACCTTAAATATAAACGACTAATTTGGAAAGCAATAAAAACCCGGATGTTGATAATATGTTATGGTTGTCAAGTGTGTTTAAATATATCCAATTTATGATTTAAACAAATATTTAACCTAGATAACTAGGCCTATGCCAAACAAATAGGGAAAAACACGAAAGTCGTATAGATGAACATCTGGTTAATACATGTATAATCTAATGTTGTTACTAATGTGACGAATAGAAAATAATGACACAACAGCGATGATGAGAGTTACGTATACTGTACGCATGCGCGTACTATATCTTACCGTTCGGCAGATGCATGGATGTGGCGTTTGAAACTTCCCTGCTGTAAACCTGACTACTGATGACGTCACGAGGCGTCTCTATCTGCGATGTGCATCTTCTCAGAGCTAGCCATTTTTGTACCTTATAAAAATGATGAAAAACATGACGTTAAAGTGTATATTGTATTTACTACCAGTTTTTCTTGGAAATTGACTGTTTAAAAACCATTATGACCACCAAAGTAATAAAAGTCATTTGTTGTGGGTTTTGATTGGAGGAAAGAAGCCAAGTTAAAGTTTTATTATGGCCAAGGTGTGAAATGTGATAATTTCACCTTTGATTCTAATTCATAATGTCCGTTTCCAATAGTGCATGTTTAAGTATTGTATAAAGTACTATTACGATCAGAATAATATTTTCGAAATGACTAAATCTCTAACACCATCGAATTGTTAAAGACAGATGGCATTACACACGTTATATTTCTATCGGTTCTTGAGTATTTGAAACAACAGAATCTTTTGTTCGTATTTAAATCTTTGTAGCATTATTTACACCCATTAAATCCGGGTTTTGATTTCAAAGAAGATCAGTAGGAAGCGCGTATCCTGAAAAAAAACGCCATTTTAGCAGGAAATATGCAAATTAGAGCCACCATACAGTGAAATGATATTTGTTAAATTTGATAAGAGGCCTACAAAGAAACTATTATACGCACCAGAGACAACATTTCAACAGGAAGAACTATTATGTAAATTAGTCACCATGTATATTGGCTATTGAAGAGGCAGATTCTATGTGTTAAATTGCGTCATAAACAATCGATAGAAAAACGCGTTTTTGGTCAAGTGGAATTTATCGATATGTTAAGTTAACCGAGATACAGTACTGTCAATGCTTGCAATAATTCAACAAGTGAAAGTACTTTGAAACATGAAATACAATAGGAAATGGGTTAGAACGTTCTCTTTTAAATCTTACCGATGTAACTTTCGATTCGCTCTCTCTCTCTACCCTTGCAGATTACCCTTGCATATTCTCTACCCTTGCAGATTCTGTAGGCCTACCGTTTTATTGGTTGGGGAGACTGAGGAGGATTGTCGTGTGAGGCTGTGGTGATTATTTTATGCTTATGTCAGTCCTGGTATGGTAGACTAACTAATCATTTGTGTCAATCAATAATGGTTTTAATGACTTGATTGCTAATTTTGTTATCTAAAGGGAACATTTTCGAATTAGCCAGTATTATCGTTGTTAAAATAATCTCACAAATTTGGTTAGACTTGGTGGATACTACTCGGTACCACGCACCTGACTCTTATTTTGTGTCAACTAATCTAAGTTGAACACAAAATTAAAATTTTATTTTTCAAGACATCAAGTGCCCAATTAAATTCACATAAAAGAAAGAAGGATGTACGTAAGACTATCAGTGGTCTTCATATTCATGGGCGATATAGGAAGGAAATTTAAAATGATGTAAATAAATGCGCAACCATGTGGCGTAGGCTTAATGATCAATAAAGCGGGTTAGGAAATCAGTAGAAATAATTTATGTTTTCCCGGATGAGTAGGTCTGTAGCCTACTTAAATACCATCAATTAACAGTTACATTTTCTAAAAACCTTATTTTAGCATGCAATGTGTGACGTAAACGTCGACACGGTATGCGTATGTTCAAAATACGCGTTTCCGGTATATGCGCCTTTCATAGGACGCGTTTCCGGTCGGTTTACGCACGCCATCTATTTTACGCGCATCAATTATTTACGTTCTACCTGTGAGAGGCTGGCTATTTTCAAGGAGTTGGTGCGGTATATATTTTGCACACTACGCCCACAAAATAAAAATGAATCACATTAATATTTCAAAGGAAACATTAAAATTAGGCGAATTTATTCGTGCGCATCGATCATTCTTTAGCAAATGGTTGTGATAGAGAAATGGATAGTTTACGATTATTCGCGCGTGAATAAATTCACTTAGTGGAAAACAGGTTTAAAGACTTTATCGGATAAAAAAACTTCACGGTAAATAGGAAAAAGTTTCTTAGGTGATAAATTGTTCCATGGAGAAATTATTAATTCTCAATAATCAATCAATAATAATCAAACAAAACATGGCGACTTTAAATTAGAAACTTACCATTTTTCGCCGTCGAGAGTCCTCAATTAATCTAACTCCTTTATCCGCATCATCGCGACTTTTCATCGTTGACTTATTGGTACTATTAACACTAGCTATTGCAGCAGTACCATTGCCGTACAATATCGGTGCTTTCATGTTCTGGGCCCTAGGTTGATCAGGTTCAAGAATTATCCTTCCTAGTTTTTTATGTTCAAACAATTTAAGAGTTTTATGAAGAGCGTCCTTTGATACTTGATCGACTGGAATCGTGTCCGTTACTGGACAAACAACAGTCGTATTCATCTTTAAAACCATTAAGCTCACCCGTTTTGAAATCAGATTGTTTACAATATAAACCCACCGCCACAAATCCGGGTTCACTACAGAACGACTACTATCAAACTACCAAATTACACCTGGATTTGCGACTAATGTTGCTATGATATTGGAGCAGATCATTTTAATAATCCAGAATAGCTTACTCGTATCCGGTTTGAGGTCACAGTTATGTCACTCTATGAGTGACCTTAATTTGCATAGGAAGTTCCGGGTTCGTTGGACGGACAAAGTTTATTGCGACGTTATTATTTGCTATAAATCTCCAGCATTACTAATATAATAATTCCATTTTCTTCAAATTAAAGAAAAAGCACTCAAGTGAAGCTCCGTCCGGATTCCAAATTATTCCTGTGAATTTAAGGAAGATGTTAATTATAAGAAACGATTATGATGTCATCAGACAGAGGAAATGAGGGGAAGGGAAGGGGGGGGGGGGGCGATCATACAAAATATACGGTTTACACATATCATGTAGTTAATGTATATAGGCGATATACAATAATTATTTATTCCCAAAATGCAGTGTGGCAACACGCGCGCACTCCGCGTAGTACGTGAAAATTTCACTCACCAATCAACACAAAGAACGTTTATGGTAATCGTCGTCATCGACTCTACAACTATGACACATTTGTCTTTCTGTCTCATATTCCCATAATATTCTCGTAGGCCTAAATTTACATTCGTCATTAATAAAAAAAATTAGAATAGTAACGACAGGCCTCGTACGTACGTTGAAACGGTTCTAGGACACCTACCCCCTAGACAGTTACCCCCCGGATGTTTACCACCCGGACAACTACCCCCTTAGGACAACTACCCCCCGGACAACTACCCCCCGGACAACTACCCCCTTAGGACAACTACCCACTTAGGATAACAACCCCCCGGACAACTACCCCCCGGACAACCACCCCCTTAGGACAACTACCCCCTTAGGATAACTACCCCCCGGGTAACTACCCCCCGGTCAACTACCCCCCGGTCAACTACCCCCCGGTCAACTACCCCCCCCCCCCATCCAAAAGTAGACAAATATATAGGACCGGTTTCTGTAAAAATGAAATCATCTGTTTTTAACGGGTGTTTCGAAACTAGAGACCCGAGACCAGAGACCTGACACGAGACCCAATACGAAAAGGGAGACCTATATTTGGGTCTCCCTTTTCGTATATTAGGGTCTCCCTTTTCGTCTAGTGTGGTCTCTCTTTTCGTATAGTGGGGTCTCCCTTTTCTTATAGTGGAGTCTCCCTTTTCTTATAGTGGGTCTCCCTTTTCGTATATTTGGGTCTCCCATTTTGTATATTTGGGTCTCCCTTTCGTATAACTGGGTCTCCCTTTTCGTATATTTAGGTCTCCCTTTTCGTATATTAGGGTCTCCCTTTTCGTATAGTGGGGTCTCCCTTTTCGTATAGTAGGGTCTCCCTTTTCGTACGTGGGTCTCCCTTTTCGTATATTTAGGTCTCCCTTTTCGTATTGGGTCTCTGGTCTCTGGTCTCGGGTCTCTAGTTTCGAAACACCCGTTTTTAACCGATTATTCTGTTTAACAGCACGCTAGACCCTAGATGCGCTAGATTTAAAGTACCGTATTTATTGAAAAAACGGCCTGGGCTGTTTATTGTTTAGGTGGTTTTTAGGTGGACATTTATTGGAAGAAAGTTGTTTATTCAATGGGAGGGGGTATAATCTAATGGAAATAGACGCCGATTATTCCATATGATGTTTCATGGGAGTGACATGGTCACCGTTTATTTGAGGGGAATTTATTTAAAGATCGACGTTTATTCGGTGAGTGAACATTGAGGTCAAATATCAAAAGTGATATTATTCTTCAAGTGTACAAAAATACATATAATTATGACAAATTTGAGACAAAAATTAATTCTTTTAAAACCAGTAGTTATCGAAGCATTGTCCTGACGCAAAAATTATTATTATTAGCGAACCCAGTCTTTACAGTAAATACAGGGAGTACTATATAATACGTTCGACTATCCTATTATCATGTGTGACAATCTTCAGTTTATACCAGGCTATATTTATGTTCAATCTTTTACTTTTGTTTACAATAGTGAATAGTAATTCGTCAAAGTAACGAATTAAAATATAGTTATTAATTCCTATTATACACTGTTGCAGAGTCAGGTTGTTGAATGGTCTGGGTGGTTAGGGTGTTCTAAAGGGATAGTTTTCTGGGTGGTAATTGTCCGGGGGGTAATTGTCCGGAGGGTAATTGTTCCTAGGGGGTAGTTGTCCAGGGGGTAGTTGTCCAGGGGGTAGTTGTCCTAAGGGGGTTGTTGTCCTAAGGGGGTAGTTGTCCGGGGGGTATTTGTCCGGGGGGTAGTTGTCCTAAAGGGGTAGTTGTCCTAAGGGGGTAGTGGTCCAGGTGGTGGTTGTCCGGGGGGTAGTTGTCCGGGGGGTAAATGTCCAGGGGGTGAATATCCGGATACGCGTTGAAACACAAACGTCTATTGCATTATAGCCTAGATGCAGCATTTGAATAAATTGGACAAAGCACTAACAAAGGATTATTAAACTATTTTTAGAATCTTATACGCCTACAGACTTTTTACAAAAAAATCCACAAAATTCCAAAATAATTTTCTATATCGTTTTGTACTGTCACTTTTCTATTGGGGAAATACAATAACAACACATGATATTGTAAAATTAAAATGTATGACATTATAATGATCATTGGAAATATTGTATCTCAAAACATTATACATGAATGTGTTAATCGACAGCGCGGATAAGAACACCCGGATGTTCATATTGTCAGCCGGAAAAGAAAAGGTCAGCTTAGATAAGCTGCAATTCTGTAATATCAATTAAGTTGAATATGGATAGGCAACCGACGACACGCATTATACTAACATGACAAAGACAATATCAGCATCCAGTCTGCTGCCGTCGTAGTCCTATCTATTGTTCAATTCCTTTAAAAGCGTTTTAACTTTGTACCTTGTCCTGTTATTATCGGTCAAAATCCTGTATAGAATTATTGTCATTCAGCCAGAGCAGAGTGAAAACATTTCTATATAAGGCATCCGTCATTAATTGTGTATACTTTATCTATAAAACATCGCAATGAGTGTACGGCTATTACCAAATTTACTACGTTTTTTTATATACATTTTTTTTCTTTTTATTAGTATAGTAGGCCAATAATTTGATTGAACACCATAAATTGTGTTAATAGTTAAATTTGTATAAGATGTCCCAGTAGGGTTGTTCTCCACTAAGACATGTCCGCCTCCTACTCGTACGAAGGCTTTATTACGTGTAGATGGCTAGACGTGTCAGTGGTTGTTATCCGCATTCGCCATAAATCAAGGGGTTCTCACGGATATGCATTGTTATATAAATGAAATGTTAAATGAATCATAGAAAATGAATTTTTCACGAACGCGCACGTCACATTAGGACATGTTGACTGTACGGTGTCAGTTGTCAATTTATGTTCGATAAATACTAATCATAATTATGAAATAAAGTAATTTATTTAATTATAATTTTAAAGAAATAGTGAACATATAGACCTTTTTTAGTAACAAAGGCTATCGTATTTATACTTTACTAAAAACATCAAAAAACCTGCTTATTTTAGCTCAGATGCATGCATCTACGCTGATAATTTTCAACAACATATTATCACATTACGTCATACATACATCATTAATTATTATCAATATTAATGTTTGCATCATAAAAAGTACGCATCTGATCCAGATTTCAACATTTCAATTACATCGATATTTAATACAATTAGGTTGTAAAAGAGATGTAAATTCTCCCTGGTATTTATACACAAAGCTCAATTTGTTTTATTTTTGCATCTCAGTTGTGTTGTTGTCGACAACGCGTCACACTGCGTTTTTAGGTCATACTATACGTTCATTCAGCAGATCCGTGATCTCCACCACATAGCGGGCATAGCACAGTCCATGTTCTGTTTAAAATATCTTGCGATTCTCTTCACATACATTTAACAACATATCTAATAAAATAGCACATCTTACCTTGCTTGTACCCGTCAGACTGGTTAGTGGTGCGTGTAATGTTATTTTTATACCACACATTACATTTAATGCTTTCACACGACAGTACTACCACTCACACGACTATGTCAATAGTGAAGCATAATATCTCACGGCATCCGCTATTCCACTGTTCAAACGGCGGTTGAGTCATGCATCACGTAACATAACTCGCGAATACTGTAATAGGTAGCCTGCTGTATATTTTGGAGGTGGTAAATATTCGCGGAAATAATTTTAGCGCGAATCTTGAACTTGGTTTAACGATACCGTACAGTGCAGTCAATGCACTGATATAACGTCTGTCCTCACCAGGATAATTTTAAGACCGTACAATACGAGTGTTTACTATGAAAATTGTTTTAATTAAAATGCACCAACATCATATATACGTTATCACCGAAGGGCCAATTCCATTGGTAGCGAAGCTATATTCGGTCCGATAATATAATAGGCCTATTACGACCGGGATTTCCCGCGTTGACCGGACAGGTATCACACATTCTGATTTCAATCCCAATATCTGTCTCATATGCAAATTAGACACATGTATTTTAAGGAATACCTTTATTTGTATGTCTGTAGCAGTGCGAACAAGGCCCATAAAGCAATGTGTTACGTAATACCTTGATGATTTCTGGCGGATTTTTTAGATCATGACTTTATTAGATGATGAAAATATAGGAAGTACACGATCGTGTCTTGGTAATTATGCATTCAGATTCAAGTTAATTCGTCGTCGCACTGTGTTCCGTTTTATAACTCCCACTGTCTGGATTTTCATTTTTATATATAAAATATTATAATCACATGTTTCAAACATGCAATAAGTATTAGGCCTATTATCAATATTTGGGTTGTCCATAAAATGGGAGGCACCATTCCACTCCACATAACGCACACATAACCTTGGCCTCATAATTGTACCAAACAGTTTATTTTTAGAAATAATAATTATTTGTTAATCCGTCATGAAGCCAATAAAGCGATCATACTGACAATAATCCGGAACTGGCTAACGGATTATCTCTTTATGCCATCAGTCAACCAAACGGATAACTATTGAGTTGAAAATATATTAATAATGCATTTAAAGAAAAACAAACGAATTTTCATTATACAGGATATGGAAACCGGAAATTTTGGAGACGTGTGTGTAGTCCTTCCTACACAGCATTTTGTTTTTTATTAAAAAAAAAATTAGTGACCGTAATTTAAGAAGGCGTACAAAGGTTTATAACTACTTGGACGCAACCCAAAGACGTACGTACGCACAACGCAAGGAATTTAACCAATCATAGCCATTGGTCAAAATAATGCGTTGCGCGTACCTTGTACCCTTGGAAACGGAGTATCCTGGATATAGATGATGAACGTTTTATTTAATTATCTCAAATTGAATTAAATTATATTCTTTGATTACATTGACAATGATCAAACATGAAGAAGCGGATACAGGATGATGAGGACAGAGGCACGGTAATTTAAAGTGAAACATTTATTTGTGACGCATAATATAAACCTAAAGTATCCATTACCATAACCTGTATTCGTTTAACATACGCGATTAACACACTTCCACAATTAACCAACACTCTACTCTACATACCTTGGTTTGGATTGCACACGCTATCTCTAAAGCACTATTAAAATCACAGTACTTTTTAACATTTTTTTAGACTTTGGAACCTACACTACGGTTCTAAAATCTATATAAATCTATTGCAAAATGTTATTAAAACAAACCCTTATAAATAACGATTGATTATTCTTAATTACATAAATCTACACCAAATATACAATATTATTTAAGTTGACTTATTTATACATCATTTATCATCTGCATATTTTTAACACCGTTACTAAATTGTCAATACGCAATTTAATAACGATACAACATTACTGATTGACCTTTAGATTAATTTCTGTATTGTTTCAATATTTTATTCTACAGGGGCGTAATATATTCTAATAAAAAATACAGTACTTTCGTTTTTTATTAAGTACCTAGATTTCACCTTAGCGCTGGCGATTGGTTCCCTTGCAATAGTGCGCGCAAAGCGTGACTTCGCGCTACGCTACTACGTAGAAATACCACAATGCAATTTGATACGCGTATGATTCGGTAGTAGCACACTAAACCCGTTGAATTAATACACTAAATGTGGTAGGCACTACAGTGGTTTTGACGCGCTTCCGTTTTGTGGTAGACATAGGCTATATTTTGAATAAATTGCCAACCAACATCAATTATTACAAGCCTAACAAAGAACATCTTCAAGCCCAAGGCCTATTGCAACGGTTTCCAAGAAAAGGGAAACAGTTGGAATTTAATTATATTGCATAATTAAATCTAAATAAAGAAACGAAACTAACCAAGATAATGTTTTTAATTCGTATCAACCTTTCCAAATGAAATTCCTCTTTCAGTTTTTTTATCTTTAGATTATCAAACGAGTACGTAAAGGTCAGAAACAGAAATAGGCTATAAATTGAAATGATAAGAATCAATATATAAATGAAAGATTTGAAAAAAAAAAAGTTTGTAGCTAAAAATCTATTAATTTGTGGCAGATAAGAATTGCTTTATCACGTAGGTAGTAGCTAACAAAACGGCAAGTAAGTCACAACATTGAGGGTGACTTAAGATTACACTTAATTGCATTAGAATAAGAACACCAATTACGATAGATGTAAAACTGTATTATTAAAATTAAAATGTTTAAAAATAAACCAACAATAATTACTGTATAAATTAGCGATATCTAATTTTGAAATAAAGTACAGTACTGTGAAATTTGGTAACTATACCTAACACTGAAGAAATGGTTAATATATTATATAAATATTATACAATATTAGCAATATAATATAAATTGGTATGTTAAATAATATATAATATGCTATCTCACGGCATACTGGATGCACTGGGTCCTCAGTTACGTTGTAGGTTTGTGAACATTGTGTTGCTGCAGGGGACTCCTCATAAGGTCTTGATAACAGTGGTGTTGCTGGTGTAGCAGGGGATTCCTCATAAGTTCTTGATAACAGTGGTGTTGCTGGTGTAGCAGGGGATTCCTCATAAGTTCTTGATAGCAGTGGTGTTGCTGGTGTAGCAGGGGATTCCTCATAAGTTCTTGATAACAGTGGTGTTGCTGGTGTTGCTGGTGTAGCAGGGGATTCCTCAAAAGGTCCCGATAACAGTGGTGTTGCTGGTGTAGCAGGGGATTCCTCATAAGTTCTTGATAACAGTGGTGTTGCTGGTGTAGCAGGGGATTCCTCATAAGTTCTTGATAACGGCGGTGTTGCTGGTGTAGCAGGGGATTCCTCAAAAGGTCTCGATAACAGTGGTGTTGCTGGTGTAGCAGGGGATTCCTCATAAGTTCTTGATAACAGTGGTGTTGCTGGTGTAGCAGGAGATTCCTCATAAGTTCTTGATAGCAGTGGTGTTGCTGGTGTAGCAGGGGATTCCTCATAAGTTCTTGATAACAGTGGTGTTGCTGGTGTAGCAGGGGATTCCTCATAAGTTCTTGATAGCAGTGGTGTTGCTGGTGTAGCAGGGGATTCCTCATAAGTTCTTGATAGCAGTGGTGTTGCTGGTGTAGCAGGGGATTCCTCATAAGGTCTTGATAACAGTGGTTTTGCTGGTGTAGCAGGGGATTCCTCATAAGTTCTTGATAACAGTGGTGTTGCTGGTGTAGCAGGGGATTCCTCAAAAGGTCCCGATAACAGTGTTGTTGCTGGTGTAGCAGGGGATTCCTCATAAGTTCTTGATAACAGTGGTGTTGTTGGTGTAGCAGGGGATTCCTCATACGTTCTTGATAGCAGTGGTGTTGCTGGTGTAGCAGGGGATTCCTCATAAGTTCTTGATAGCAGTGGTGTTGCTGGTGTAGCAGGGGATTCCTCATAAGTTCTTGATAACAGTGGTGTTGCTGGTGTAGCAGGGGATTCCTCATAAGTTCTTGATAACAGTGGTGTTGCTGGTGTAGCAGGGGATTCCTCATCTGGTGGCATAGGAGAGTGTTCTTCAAAACTTGGCTCTGAAAGTTGTGGTGTTGCTGATGGAGAGGATTCTTCACAACTAGTTCCTGTTGTTGGTGTAGGAAGGCTCATTGTAAAAAGCAGTGGAATTGTTGTAGGAGATGAATCTTCATGGGATCCTAATGGTGTAGGTGGTCTAGCAGCAGGGTCAGTATTTCATTGGTTATATGGTTCGGTGCTGATAGAACTTGTTACAGGTAAGGCCAACGATGGAGGCCCAAATGGATCCACCTTAAGGGGAAATCAGAGAGAGAGAAAAATAAATAACAATCACAATTATTATATATATAAACCTTTTTCTTGACAACTAATTTATTTACTATTGAAAAAGTAAATGTTTATTTGAATTTGAAAACTGAGAATGTCTACAAACCTGAACAGCTGGATGTGTGGTTGACGTTACCATGATCTGTGTCGCTTGTTCCCCGTCACGTTTACGAGTTCTTGACCAAGTAGCTTTCATCTCAACTTGTTGTCTGCTTCCAGCTAAAAACAAAAATAAACATTTTAACTACATCTTTTTTGTTACGTTCTAAAAAAACATTTTTTTTTCAGCATGAAACAGATGCAAAATGAAATAACATTCTTTTCTAAAAAATGTTGCAGTTTAATCTATTTACCATGAAATCGAAAGATAAAGTTGCAGCTATGAACACTATCATGAACACTTATATATGCACAAAGGTTGGATTGTTGGTTTTTTACTTGAAATAATTTCACATAGATAATTATAAAAATCAATTTCATTTCAAAATGTTTGTGCCATGAAACAAATGTTTAAATTTTATTTTATTATTATTAGTAACACAATTGTTATACAGAATGTTAAATTTAAAACCAGCTATAAAAATTGAAAATTCATTACAAGATAAAAATTTTTTTTACTATACTTTAAAAGTTCATTCACTAAAGGTCAAAGTTGAAGGGTAAAGTTAGCAATCTTAAGTCACCACCATGTTAATCCTATTTCCTTTCTGACATATTTTTACCTTTATTGTTCTTGAACGACTCCCCCGACGACACGCACACAACCTGGTCTCGTTCTATATTGTCAAAGTCTTCAATTGTTTGTCCAGACACTGTGAAGACACGTTTTGCAGGCATGTGCAGTGACAACCGTCCACTAGCATCCTGTAGTAAGTTGGCCATGCTGTGAACGCGAATGTACGTTGCTCTTTCAGGATTGTCACCGTTTCGATAAACTGACACTCGTTTCTAAATAAAATATAATACAATTAAGCGCATTGAGACAACAAAACAGCAATACTGTGGGTAACTGACAGTGGTTTAAGGAATAGAGAGAGAGAAATATTAAGCCTTCAGAAACAATTTTCCTTTGTCAGGGCTTAAGAAATTATTAAAGATGCATACCTCATTCACAAAATAAATACTTATTTTGATTTTGCTTATGTAGTAAAAGTTTACAGATGAAGCTATATATTTTATAAAGTTGCTTTTTTAATTTATTGTATCTTTTATATTATTAAGTTATTCAGTGAAAGCAATAAATAAAAAGTATGATAATGATATATAATATCAAGAGCACAATTGCCGCTAGAGTATTATTAAAATTAAAACTTACCACATTTGGTTGTTTATACAGTGTCTTGTTTGGGTTAATGATGGACTTAGTTGTTTGCTTAAACTTCTGATGTGCTTTCATTTCTGTCAAATGATTCTGTAATACAAATTATAATTGTTATTGTCATACAACCGTTTGCCTGTCATAGTATGTCTGGTATCAAGAAATAGTGGTATTCTGAATGTGTTTTTTAATGGAAACAAGAATTTGAGATCTTCAGAACTGTCTGTTTTGGGAAAGTTTCTTGTTTTCATTGAGTATAGTTTTGGGCCTGTACCATATTCAAATTTTAAGTAAAGTATAGATTCTCCTCACAATGCATTGCTGCTGTGAGACTAAGTGGTTGAAGTACCCTACTTACTTCTAACTGATGAACTTGTACAGATTTGTGTATCTCGCTTGTTGAAGGCTGTGTCCATCCACCTTGTAGTGCAACTGGGTGCTCTGGGCTCATTGTACCTTTGAAGTCTGGACCATCTAAATGAGCTGTGCGACGCCCTACACAAATAAGAAGAGTCTTAAATTAGTTGTTTACTGTACTTACTAATGAACTTTTTACTTATCTAAAGCTCTGTCTACACAATCAAACTAGTTCGACCAAAAAGTGTGATATGCCCAAATATGGTAGTGATACGAACAATATGCTACAATCTACATACATAAATATAGTGGTGGTTGGCATCATGAAAGTGGTGGCCAGAAATTCTGAGTGGTGGACAGAGCTGACTATCGCCGATCACCGTGGTGATATCCCTGAGTGATAAGACATCTTCATGTCCATATATGGGCACATCACATTTTTTTGTCACATAAGTTTGATAGTGTAGACAGAGCTTTACATCGGGTATGGTAGATACGGTATGTTTTTACTACATTATTTTAATTGATACAGTACACTTCAACCTACCTTGCATTTGTCTTAAAATATGTTTTTCTTTATCCAGTTCTAAACTAATTTCTGCTCTCTCCTCCCTCTGTTGGGCATATAAACTTCGCCGATAATCATAACCTAATAAAATCATTATATTGATTAATTTCACAAAGCATAATTAAATTCAAACAATTTATTTTTAAAGAAGAACAGAAAAAAGAAACAATGACATTGGAAATATGTACATATGTGTGTATTATATAATGTGTTCTATGCTTTGTATAACTGGACTGCTGAGTATGTAATTAAGTATCAACTCACATCCAGGACTAAAAAATGGCTCTCCACACGATACCCACACTTCTATAGGCTTCCTCATCGCCATAGCAACCTTTGAATCTGCGCTAGTTGTTCTCGAGTGTGATGATTTTCTGTTTCTATCTGAAATGTCATTGATTTTCAAAAATTACTATTTATAAATTGTTTTGAAATTGTGGACAAAAGATATTATTCATGGTTAAATATTTCTTAGAATTATAGGAATTTCAATAGAATCATTAGACATAAACCTGGTGTTCATTTTAGATACAAAGTATTTTAAGAATTGATAATTTCTTAAGTGAAATCATTTTCTACAAACACCGGATATCCTAATAGGATGACATCCTTTAGTTCACTGAATGTAAATTTAAGTAACAGATGTTTTTTTTCTGGTATTAACCTAAACACCCAACATTGGTGAATGAGTGTCTCTTAAGGATAAGCTAGGCCAGACAGATTTACCTTGGTGTGTAGTAATATCAAGGTTTTCTAAGCCTTGTTGAACCAAGTTGTACTTGATCATGTCTGGGATTGAGAGTAAAAGTGTGCCGTCTTGGGAATACAAACGGCGTGCTGCTGATGTCAGTTGAAGCTGGTATGTGCTTTGATCAAGGATCTGAATAAATCAATGTAGAAAACCAACCATACATAATGACATCAGATTTTACTACTAATAACCTTCTTTGTAAAACAACAATGATAAAAATGATAAACATAATCACAAACCACTAATTTATTCAATTTATTTCCACATACTACAGCCATGTACATGGACGATGCAAATTTTAAGATCTGTGCAAATGTTTACAAATATTACACAATTGTAACTCACTTTGAAAGCAAATAAAGGAATAGTAAACCTTTTACACAGGAAAATAAATCTTACCCCTCTGATGGTGCTTCCAATGACAACAACAGGGTTATTACTGCGTCCATCTCCATTCTTGTACGCCAAAACTCGTACTGATTGGATCGGTTGATATGCAGATATTTCCCGTGCAATCAGACGAGCACTTGACATTTGTTTCAATCTTTTTAATTCCTTTTCATATTGAATCACTGTATTTTCCGCTTCAAAACTTGATAAATCAACCTAGAAAGAACATGTATTTATTTTGATATCATAAATGGTTTGGACAAATTCTGGATAAAATCAACCAGTAATTTAATGATCACAAGTTAAGATTAATTTGATCTGAATGTAGGAGACCTTAGTATATCCAGTATATCACCTAAATAAACCCAAGTAAAAAAGAATATTTATCTAATAAAATCATTAATTTAAAATTGCAAAACATCTGTTCTTACCTTCCCTCTAAGGCCGGCACTGAGTTTAAGCCCTATCTTAGGAGCTCACATATGAAAGGTGTTGAATGTTCTTACCTTGCCACTAAGACACTGAAAGCTACCAATCAGTTTAAGTCCTATCTTAGGAGCTCACATATGAAAGGTGTTGAATGTTCTTACCTTGCCACTAAGACACTGAAAGCTACCAATCAGTTTAAGTCCTATCTTAGGAGCTATACCAACAGCACATATGAAAGGTGTTGAATGTTCTTACCTTGCCACTAAGACACTGAAAGCTACCAATCAGTTTAAGTCCTATCTTAGGAGCTATACCAAACGCACATATGAAAGGTGTTGAATGTTCTTACCTTGCCACTAAGACACTGAAAGCTACCAATCAGTTTAAGTCCTATCTTAGGAGCTATACCAACAGCACATATGAAAGGTGTTGAATGTTTTTACCTTGCCACTAAGACACTGAAAGCTACCAATCAGTTTAAGTCCTATCTTAGGAGCTATACCAACAGCACATATGAAAGGTGTTGAATGTTCTTACCTTGCCACTAAGACACTGAAAGCTACCTATAAGTTTAAGTCCTATCTTAGGAGCTATACCAACAGCACATATGAAAGGTGTTGCATGTTCTTACCTTGCCACTAAGACACTGAAAGCTACCAATCAGTTTAAGTCCTATCTTAGGAGCTATACCAACAGCACATATGAAAGGTGTTGAATGTTCTTACCTTGCCACTAAGACACTGAAAGCTACCAATCAGTTTAAGTCCTATCTTAGGAGCTATACCAACAGCACATATGAAAGGTGTTGAATGTTCTTACCTTGCCACTAAGACACTGAAAGCTACCAATCAGTTTAAGTCCTATCTTAGGAGCTATACCAACAGCACATATGAAAGGTGTTGAATGTTCTTACCTTGCCACTAAGACACTGAAAGCTACCTATAAGTTTAAGTCCTATCTTAGGAGCTATACCAACAGCACATATGAAAGGTGTTGAATGTTCTTGTTTTTTTAGTTTGTAATTGCCTCTCATAGCTCTTGCGCATGCTACACAAACTTTGATATCTCCATCTACTTTAGTTTCAACTACGTCATACCCCTACAAATACAAATTAAAAATTGAATTGAAATAAAATACATTGAATTTCAGTGGTAAAATTAGATATATTTATATAGTTTCAATAAAAATAAATGTCTTACATTTTGCTGGACTTGATTCTCACCAACTACTGCATAAGTACAAACGCCAGCCTTATTTGCTGCCATTATTTCTTTGAAAATAAAACCAATAAAATTGTATGAAATTAAAAACTGGAATGCTAAATTACATCGTTGATGGATGGGCCCGATACTTGGGACCTTTATTGATCTAAGTATACTTAGGGGCAGATTACAATGGTTATCAATACATTTGGAAAAACATTGGTTGGTGAATTAGTACCTCTACCAATTCCTAAACGTGAAAGCTATTCATGGTATTCCATCGTTGTTTTAGACACAAAATCTACTTAGCTGTCAAGTTGCTCAAAATTGAATACCTACCTCTATCAAGTGGTTCAGCATGAAATGCATACATAAACCCAAACTCCTTCTCAAACATCCACTTCTGATTGGCTCCACCATTCTCTAAATTCTGTTTGCGTTGAATTACAACCGACTGACCACAATATGCGCCCTCCATGGCTGTTCCAGTGAAATTGGGCATTGAGACAGCAAGGACAAGATCTTCGTTAACCTTGGATTGGATGTACCTTTCAAATAAAGAAAATTCAGTTAACAAAACATATTTGCCAATTTAGTAGGGTAAGAAAAAACAATTAACTCTGAATGAATATAATTTAAGATGATATTGTCAGGGGTTACACCACAGACCCTGCATTTAAGTATGGTACTTACCCATCTTCAGTAATTTATACCACACACCCTCCTCTGTATAAGTAATAGCAAAACATTTAAGTATGGTACTTACCCATCTTCAGTAAATTCCCATCTTAATGACGGATCATCCTCTGTCTTCTTACAAAGCGCCACCTCTGACTTTTCTTCCAACTCTGGGTTTGATATACCAACCACAAGGTATGGTGATGACTTCAGCGTGATAAAGCCATCAATGAATATGAACTGCTGGCTGTGAGCTCCTGCAGGACCACGGTGTTTGTATCGAGGAGATGTATTTAATCTCCTTTTGGATCTGACAAGATATATATGAAAGAAAACACTGTATACTTGTCTAACAAATATGTTTATCAATACAATAGAAGAGCATTAAAAAGATAATAGATGATGAAACCAAGTTTAAATTCTTTATTTGAACCAAGCCATATATCACCAAATATCACCTGGGTACCAAGTCTGGCAAATACTGTATATGGTTGAACCAAGCCATATATCACCAAATATCACCTGGGTACCAAGTCTGGCAAATATATGGTTGAACCAAGCCATATATCACCAAATATCACCTGGGTACCAAGTCTGGCAAATATATGGTTGAACCAAGCCATATATCACCAAATATCACCTGGGTACCAAGTCTGGCAAATATATGGTTGAACCAAGCCATATATCACCAAATATCACCTGGGTACCAAGTCTGGCAAATATATTGAGGTGGGATTATACTTGGGCTTCATTAACAATGGATTTACCAAAGTAATTTTGTTTGAATTTTGCCTAAATTATTAAGTGGGATAATAGTCGAACACAGGATTATACACAGTTATATATGGTATATTGATGTAACTGTTTCTTTCTTCAAATAATGAATTATTAATGGCAACTGAATAAAAACCCCACTGGTGTGTTAGGATTACAAAAGAAAATTATTCTTAATTAAGACTTACTTTGATTTTGTGAAAGGTTCTGTCTCGTGTGAGTGGTCCTGATTGGCTTCTGTAACCTCATCCAGACTGGCATTCAACACGCGTTCCCACGGCCATTTCAAACCTTCTAAACGCTGCTCAGAATTCGCATGTGAACGCTGATGGGAACTAAAAGAATTATTTTTACAAAAAAAATAATGAAGGCACAATCATTATATAATATTGAAGATTTATAAAGCGCTCTTTACCAGGTGAGTTTTTAGGATATATGAATTGAATAGGGGATGGAGTGTAACGGATGGAACGAGGAAGTTGCTACCAGATCTCTGGTGCCTGAGCAAAGAAGCACGGATTTAAGGTTGGTTTTAGGTGGTGTTAACATAAGAGCATCCGTTCAGAACGAAGACCTCTGTGTAGTGGGACATACTGTATGTTTTAATAAGTTTGTTAAGATAATGGGGAGCAGTGCTGCCATAAAGACACTTGTAGGAAAAGGTTATAATCATGTACTGTATATGCTCTTTAACAGGAAACCAGTGAAGTTATGAAAGCAAATTATGATTTGAACTTGCAGAGAAACGGATTTAAGAAAACAAAGAATAAATGCATACCTCATCTTTGTTATGGAGTCATCCTCTTCTCCTGCACTTTCTTCACTTGGTTCTGGTGTCGGTCCTCGTATCATTTTCTCTTTCTCTTCTTCTGTCATACAGCATTTATTTATTAACAATCTTTGACTGTTACGATCCTTCTCAAGAACATAATCTACAAACAAATTATAAATTTATTCTCAGTTGATTATTTAGCATTATTATATCATGGTATCACATCAAATACCAGAATTAATGTATCTGAGCATCACCAGAAACATCCTTGTTAGCTGATCTTAATAATTAAGAACAAACTTAAACTACCAAAAAGAACACACCTAATGTGTCTCTAAGTGAGAGGAACTCCTGCATTTGTTCAATATCTGCTGAGAGTGTTGCCAGCAACATCCTTCTTTGTTGATCCTGAGCGGAGGTACTAGGATCATTCCATGACTCTCCACATGAGATGTACACCAGCTGATCTCTTTCAAGACCAACCAAAGTCTTGAACTCCTTGCCACTACTGTCAAATATTCGACGGCCAGCAAATGGTAGATTTAGTGAAGATGTACAGCGATCCAAAATCTATGAAAAAAGATGAAATTTATAATTGTATTACTTTTTATTTATAAGACAATTCCTATTATTTTAAAAACAATGGCGAAATTTAATATGCTTCAGAGTTTATTTTCCTTATGTAAAACATGTTTAGTTTACACTTTGTGGCAAAAACTACAAGACTTACCAGCTGAAATTCCATCTGCATCATCTTATCATCCTCAGAATGTTGACGTTGTTCATTGTCGGCGTGATCCCCGTCTTCACCAGCACTTCGCCTGTCGTAAGATTTGGAATGTCGTCTTGATTTTTTACTCATCGTTCCAGACTTATTTAGATCCCTCATCATCTAAGGGACAACATATAAAAGAAAGTAACTATCTAAAAATGGCTAAACATTTTATTGTGACACAGTAGCTAAGTTCTTGCTTATGCATTGCTGATTCTGGGTTCAATTTTGGTGTTGGTCATATTTTTTTCTCACAATTAAAGGTATTGCCTGAATGAGCATTTAGAAGATATATGCTATATCATTTTATTTGATAAAGTGAAAATACAATTCTTACATTGCTCAGATCAGGGCCAACCACATAGCTTGCTTTGTTTTCATCTTTCTCGCCATTCTTAAGAACACGCAATCTTAATGCACCTAAAATGAAATTAGAAATCCATTATAAGAAAAAAATAATAATTAGTGCAAAATTACAATATACTGCAAAGGTATGTAGCAGAGACTCAATAACATATTAGGCTGTGAAAAAGTTCTCTTTCCTTGATTAAAAGTTTATTGTGATAGATAAGATTAAATATCAACAGTAAACATTCTTATACAAACATAATATCAATGATAAATGAGAATAATTACGAACCTGCTTTCATGTCTCCCTTCTCATTTTTCCGCACTTTGATTGGTGGAGCAAATGGAATAAGGAATGCTTCCATTGGCCAATCAAATTCTTCGTTCCATGTTCCCTCTTCTGTGACTGGCCAGGAGTAAGCTAGTTTGTTCCATTGTGGATTTTGAACAGTTGAATGTTTCCATTGGCCTAGGTTCTCAATCTTTTCCTGCTTTAAGGCCCACCTGTGATAAAAGAAATGAAGTTAGAGTTAGAGTTAATACAATATTACTGGTATATTATTACAAGAATGTATGAATGCTGTAGTACACTTAAATTAATTTAAATACTGTATTGGGTAGTATGACAATATTCATTTAAATACTGTATTGGGTAGTATGACAATATTCATTAATTTAAATACTGTATTGGGTAGTATGACAATATTCATTTAAATACTGTATTGGGTAGTATGACAATATTCATTAATTTAAATACTGTATTGGGTAGTATGACAATATTCATTTAAATACTGTATTGGGTAGTATGACAATATTCATTAATTTAAATACTGTATTGGGTAGTATGACAATATTCATTTAAATACTGTATTGGGTAGTATGACAATATTCATTTAAATACTGTATTGGGTAGTATGACAATATTCATTAATTTAAATACTGTATTGGGTAGTATGACAATATTCATTTACATACTGTATTGGGTAGTATGACAATATTCATTTAAATACTGTATTGGGTAGTATGACAATATTCATTAATTTAAATACTGTATTGGGTAGTATGACAATATTCATTTGGTAAAGAAAGCTCCTAAAAGTATTTAACCCTACATCAAGTTGCACAGAAAATGTAAGGCATTATGCAGGCCTAAGGCTAACCCACCCAAACCCTTTCAAACATCTTAGAAATACCTTACCTCTGTGATTTGGCCCATGGATGTTTTGCTGGCAGTTTGCCAATTGCAGCAACAATAAAGTTATGTCCTGGGAACTCCTTAACATCTGCATCCTCTGTGGTGGTGTCTTCTGTAGGAGATTGTTGGTCAGTTTCAAGATCCTGAAAATTGACTCCATCGTCTCCAAATTGGAATGATTCACCTTCAGGGGCAATTGGTTTTGGAATGTATGTCAAAACCAATTCTGGCTCGGCCTAAAGAAAATAGATATAGAAAAAGAAAAATGATTGTTTAAGGTACGGTTGTACTCTTTTAATATTTTTTTCTTCTGCTTAACATGTAAAGTAGATTTTTTTGCAGATTCTCTTCCTATTATTCATAAATTATGATTTGTTTTACATATAGCAATGAGTAAATCAATGTTGAAGATTTTTACCAAAAAGCATATAAAACAAAAACAAATTTTAGTGAAAATGATTAATATAAAAAAACAACAAAATCTAGAATACTGAATGCTTACCAAAGAATATATAAAACCCTCAGGGCTAAATCCCCACTGCTGTGCTGGGTTGTCTATACTCCTAAAATAAAAAAAAATATTTCACTGACATAAAGTCACCTTTACTGACAAACACTGTCTGATTTTCATGGAGTTGACTGTACTTTCATCATTTATTAATTTCTATTAATGGTCAACAATACAAACAATCTTTATACAGTATATATACTTTATACCTATTGTTATGTTCAATATTTGATCTTTTTTTTTTTACTTATTTTATTGTTTAAAATTTCCTTTCATATACTATACATTTGTATTGCAGGGCCGTCATGAGACAAGCTTTTGCTTCTAGTGCAGGCTCCGGTTATTACAAATTAAACACTGCTCTTCTGTTGCCTTATTTAAAAAATTGCTCAAAACTCATTTTTTCGACCACTAACATGCCCAGCGCCTTTGATTTTGTACCTCGGTCTTTGAATTGACGCTTTATAAATTTTGATATAATAATAATAATAATAATAATAATTATAGTTATATATGAATATAATTAAACAATACAACAATTCTATACCGGATCTTGCAAGAAAAAATTGTACAAATTGTTTTATTTACTTTTTGTCTAGAGTAACAGCATAGCCTTGTGCTGCTGTCTCACCATCAGGAAATTTCTTGTCAACTCGAGATCTTTCACTTAAAGTTAAAGCAACTGAAGACATTGCACGACAGTATATTACACCTTTCTGAAAATAAAATTAATAAGCAACTAAGATATTAAACATGGTTTAAACAATTCTAAGCATGTATACTTAAGTCACTAAATTGCAGTTGATTAATATATTCTACTAAATACATGTTTAGCATCAATGTATGCAGTGTGGGGTTAAAAGAGGAAAAACTATATCTAGTTTGTTTCTAATTTTTATTTTACATATACATTACTGCCATTGTCCTTGTACTTTGTAGTCATACCTTATTAATCACCCATATTTGAGACTTTGATGGCCAGATATCTTTGTCTCCCATTTTCTTTTTAAGCGTTACATCCAAATCAGGGTACAGCACCATTTTTAATGAATCCTATAAAAAAAAACATGGATATAATCTTTACACATTGTAACATTTCATACGTATTAAAAAGTAAGTAAGTAATCGTGAACAACATTAATCAAACAAATGAGTAAGGCCCTGTCTACACTATCAAACTTTATGTGACAAAAAATGTGTCCATATATGGACATGATGATGTCATATGACTACCATATTTGGATACAAGGATACAAGGAAACTTTATTCATCCCAACTTGAGAATTTGTGTTGCTGTCTTATAACAATGACGTAAAGAAAAGAAAAATGTGTAGACAGAGCTTAAGTCACTGTAAATAAGTACCGTAATCCATGCAAATAAGTACTTTTAAAATAAAATAAAACATATCTTACTTTATCTTGTAAGAAATGATGCCTTGTATCAATTTCTTGAGTTTTCAAAGCCATCAATATCTGGTCACGCTTCATTGGGTCGGAATTTTCATCAATTTGTTCAATGTCATATAATACAGGAAATCCAATGGTAGCATCCCAGTTACTAGATCTAAATAACAGAGACAAAATTAAGGAAATATTTAAACTTTAAACCAGTGCTTGTAAGAATGCCACAAATTTTTTATAAACTTTTACTTTAACATTTTTACAATAATTCACCTTACAACTTCACACAAACTAATTGTACTTAATGAAGCCTATTCCAGCTTACACAAACTAATTGGATACAAAATGGAATGCTTTATTGTTTTTGCTTACTTTTCTTTGCCAGGCTGTAATTCATCTGCCAGAATTGGTTCTCTCAATGCCACATTGCGATTGCCATACAAACAATAGGCTGACGCTTTATCAAGGGTTAACTGTAGACAGTATACTAAACAAAACCCAAATTATTAATTTGCTACAGATGTCTATTAACTATGATATTAAACATTAAGGGCTACAGAAACAAATATGACACAGTGATGATGATGATGAGGGTGGCGTTTATTCGGGGGAGGTGTTTATTTTTTAGTAATATCGAGAAGTGATAAAATACAGTAAAAAGTGGAATCAGAATGCTTGGTAAATTGTAGATCATGTCAAGCAATGAATTCTATTACAAATAGAAATTTGAGATACAATACTGTATGTATATGCATGTGGTGGGCGGAAATAAATATGCCCCTGGACATTTATTCGAGGGAAGCGTTTATTCAAATAAATAAGGTAGATAACGATGATGCTAAAGATGATGACAATGTTGATGAACATGATGATAGTTATTTTCTAACCATTAGGATCTCTAAAGTTCTCCCCATATGAGATCCACACTTCCTGATCATTCTGCAATCTTGACACATCTGTGATATCTTGGCCATTCTTGTCAAACAGTTTGGTTACAATAGGGCTGAGGGCTGAAACATTCTGCTCAGGGTGAACGCAGTGAGTAATGTGATCCAATAACTGGAGACAAAACACACAAATATCAATGAAAATTGGCAGAAACAAGTCACTTGTTGACAACCTCATCATATCTGTCATTATTATTATTATTAAACTATATCTGTTAAAAACATACCCTTTGTACGACCATACCATGGTTACCATGACAACCCTTATAAGCCTCTTTAATGTTGAAGAAGATGGTATCCTCCTTGTCATTAAAACCATTCTCATAAACCTAACAAAAAAACATTTTAAATTTTGCACTGATAAAGTGGATTGTAAGAATAACTGAGATAGGATTGTAATTAAAATAAAACCTTACATTGTTAGAAATTACAGGAGCTTTGCTTCAAAACAAACCCCATATGTTCCAGGATATAGTTGGAATAGTCATACACCCTTATCAAGTAGTCTTCTTTAACTGTCTTGCTGGCATTATACAGTATTGCTGAGTGAATTAGAGGCAATTTTTTGAAAACCAAATTGGTCTAACAGGGATTGTAAGTTGTCAAAAATTAATTATCAGTGATTTTGACTGACTTACTTTTAATCTTATTCCATGCATTCCTACTAATCTATGTGATGCGTCCATTGTCTTAATGTGCTTCAAAGTATAGCTGTGTCCTTCCATCTACATTAAGTAATTAAACATTGCATTATAGTTATACATTATTCAACAATCATTGATTATCACATTTTAAGAATTTACAGTCTACCAATATTGGACACCTTTGGGCTGGCCAAATATAGCTGGTTTATTGGAAAGTCTGGTATTCAGAATGTGTTTTTAAAGTTAAAAAAGAATTTGAGACTGTTTGGACTTAGGATTTGGTATTGGAAGAGTTTCCGGTTTTCAGAGAGTCTGATATTGGGAGAGTTGACTGTACTATAGGGTAATCATACTATAAAGTGTTGTTAACTTACCTCCTCTTCCTGGACCAAGTCTGAAATCTGTCTGAGAATTCTTTTCAAAGAATCCTTAGCAGTACTAAACTCCTGAATGCCTTCGTTTGTCTAAACAAAATAAAGAAGATTTGTATAAGCCATGCTGTTTTTTATTTCTCCAGAATTGTCACTACCACAATCTGGTAGGTAAAATGTTGTATATGAAAATTACATCGATGAATTCATTAATGTAATTATTAGGTCAGGAATATAAGTTTTAAATCCATGTCTACACTATCAAAATATGATGATGATGTCATATCATTATCATATTTGGGTACATCACACTTTTTTTTGTCGTCAAACTAGTTTGATAGTGTAGACAGAGCTTCAAGCTACAACTCCAACTTACGCCATTTAAATGGTCTTGAAGTTCCTCTTGCGACAAGGACAGAATTCTAACAATAGACACCTTGTCATCTTCTCCGTTCATAGCAAACTGAAGCTGTTCTTTGTACTCCTTTGCTATACCTAGCTTTTGCTCACAATACTGCAGTGTGTTGCGTAAGAAAACTGAACAGAAACAAAGTGGAGGGTGAATGTAACATATACCATGAAGAGGAATGAACAACGTGTGACAGTATCCATACGTTTTGCTTCTGGATTATAACATTAAAACTGTTTCTTTAAATAAAGATAGCAATATTCATTTCATTCCATACAACATTAAGTATGGCATTTAACATAGGATCAATTGGTACTTACTTCTAGAACCCTTTGGACTAAAGCCCTCTCCTCTTGATATCCACACTGGTCCATATGCAGGTGTGGAGCTGGTCTGAAGACACTTATCTAGCTTTCTTACTGAAATTTAAAATATACTTAATAATTAATTTGGTTTAATCCTTGAGACAAGCAAATAACTGAAACTACAACCCCCTGCAATCATACAGAGACAAACAACATAAATTCCAAATAATCATCATTTATTCATACTAAACAGAAGGAAGTTTGTTACAATAGTTACTTACTTTGGTTGATATCTTCAATAACTTTTCCTTCCCATGAGAAGACAATTTTGGCTGGTGATGTAATACCCAGTCTAATAGTACACACATCAAGAAACTGTATCACAATAGTAAATATATATTAAAACATTAAATGTTTAACCCTATATAAGTCATGTAAGACTGTAAACTTTAAATGTATAGTTTTATGTGCAATTAATTTGATTTTTATATTAAAAATGGAATTCAGAATGAATATACTTGAGACATTATCAAACAAGACTACTGTACAACCTCACCTTCTCAAATTTGTCAGGAGTTGCAAGCGCCTCAAATGTCTCTGACCCATCTCCATTTTTAAAGACAATTATTCGCCGTGTCTTTGATGTTAACATTTTCCTACAAATACAAATTAATTATATATTTATGCTTTCCTTTTTAATCAAATAATGTACTCTTCTCCCAACCCTTCTCTCTACATCACTTCTTTCCTCTCAACAACACCCTCCATCTGATAACCTTTATCTACACCACCATATTCTCTCTACATCACTTCTTTCCTCTCAACAACACCCTCCATCTGATAACCTTTATCTACACCACAATCTTCTCACTACATCACTTCTTTCCTCTCAACAACACCCTACATCTGATAACCTTTATCTACACCACCATATTCTCACTACATCACTTCTTTCCTCTCAACAACACCCTCCATCTGATAACCTTTATCTACACCACCATATTCTCTCTACATCACTTCTTTCCTCTCAACAACACCCTCCATCTGATAACCTTTATCTACCCCACCATCTTCTCTCTACATCACTTCTTTCCTCTCAACAACACCCTCCATCTGATAACCTTTATCTACACCACCATCTTCTCTCTACATCACTTCTTTCCTCTCAACAACACCCTCCATCTGATAACCTTTATCTACACCACCATATTCTCTCTACATCACTTCTTTCCTCTCAACAACACCCTCCATCTGATAACCTTTATCTACACCACCATATTCTCTCTACATCACTTCTTTCCTCTCAACAACACCCTCCATCTGATAACCTTTATCTACACCACCATATTCTCTCTACATCACTTCTTTCCTCTCAACAACACCCTCCATCTGATAACCTTTATCTACACCACAATCTTCTCTCCACATCACTTCTTTCCTCTCAACAACACCCTCCATCTGATAACCTTTATCTACACCACCATATTCTCTCTACATCACTTCTTTCCTCTCAACAACACCCTCCATCTGATAACCTTTATCTACACCACCATATTCTCTCTACATCACTTCTTTCCTCTCAACAACACCCTCCATCTGATAACCTTTATCTACACCACCATATTCTCTCTACATCACTTCTTTCCTCTCAACAACACCCTCCATCTGATAACCTTTATCTACACCACAATCTTCTCTCTACATCACTTCTTTCCTCTCAACAACACCCTCCATCTGATAACCTTTATCTACACCACCATATTCTCTCTACATCACTTCTTTCCTCTCAACAACACCCTCCATCTGATAACCTTTATCTACACCACCATATTCTCTCTACATCACTTCTTTCCTCTCAACAACACCCTCCATCTGATAACCTTTATCTACACCACAATCTTCTCTCTACATCACTTCTTTCCTCTCAACAACACCCTCCATCTGATAACCTTTATCTACACCACCATCTTCTCTCTACATCACTTCTTTCCTCTCAACAACACCCTCCATCTGATAACCTTTATCTACACCACCATATTCTCTCTACATCACTTCTTTCCTCTCAACAACACCCTCCATCTGATAACCTTTATCTACACCACCATATTCTCTCTACATCACTTCTTTCCTCTCAACAACACCCTCCATCTGATAACCTTTATCTACACCACCATATTCTCTCTACATCCCTTCTTTCCTCTCAACAACACCCTCCATCTGATAACCTTTATCTACACCACCATATTCTCTCTACATCACTTCTTTCCTCTCAACAACACCCTCCATCTGATAACCTTTATCTACCCCACCATCTTCTCTCTACATCACTTCTTTCCTCTCAACAACACCCTCCATCTGATAACCTTTATCTACACCACCATATTCTCTCTACATCACTTCTTTCCTCTCAACAACACCCTCCATCTGATAACCTTTATCTACCCCACCATCTTCTCTCTACATCACTTCTTTCCTCTCAACAACACCCTCCATCTGATAACCTTTATCTACACCACCATATTCTCTCTACATCACTTCTTTCCTCTCAACAACACCCTCCATCTGATAACCTTTATCTACACCACAATCTTCTCTCTACATCACTTCTTTCCTCTCAACAACACCCTCCATCTGATAACCTTTATCTACACCACCATATTCTCTCTACATCACTTCTTTCCTCTCAACAACACCCTCCATCTGATAACCTTTATCTACACCACCATATTCTCTCTACATCACTTCTTTCCTCTCAACAACACCCTCCATCTGATAACCTTTATCTACACCACCATCTTCTCTCTACATCACTTCTTTCCTCTCAACAACACCCTCCATCTGATAACCTTTATCTACACCACCATATTCTCTCTACATCACTTCTTTCCTCTCAACAACACCCTCCATCTGATAACCTTTATCTACACCACCATATTCTCTCTACATCACTTCTTTCCTCTCAACAACACCCTCCATCTGATAACCTTTATCTACACCACCATATTCTCTCTACATCACTTCTTTCCTCTCAACAACACCCTCCATCTGATAACCTTTATCTACACCACCATATTCTCTCTACATCACTTCTTTCCTCTCAACAACACCCTCCATCTGATAACCTTTATCTACACCACCATATTCTCTCTACATCACTTCTTTCCTCTCAACAACACCCTCCATCTGATAACCTTTATCTACACCACCATATTCTCTCTACATCACTTCTTTCCTCTCAACAACACCCTCCATCTGATAACCTTTATCTACACCACCATATTCTCTCTACATCACTTCTTTCCTCTCAACAACACCCTCCATCTGATAACCTTTATCTACACCACCATAATTTCTATACCTCTTTTTCTTATCAACTCTATTCTAAAGCTCTGTCTACACTATCAAACTTTATGTGACAACAAAATGTGCCCATATATGGACATGATGATGTCATATCACTACCATATTTGGGCACATCATTACAATATATTTTACCTCATTCTCTTTGATAACGTAGCCTTAGTATTTTTCTTGCGATCTTCAGGAGGTATGACTACTCCATTCACTGTCCATGCTGTGTGAATTTTACGATGAACATCACCTATTAATACAGTTCACCATATTTTTATTTATTTTTTTTGATTCCAAACAAAATACTCATTTTCTTGACTACAGTGAATGATTAGATCATTGTACTAAATGTAGATAGAATTTGGCAGATGACATCTTTGTAATAATATACTAAATGAATATATTGTTTGAAGGTTTGCATGGCGAAATCAAATGTTGATATAAAGTTTGTGGTAAATCATGTATATTTAGTTCGGAAAAGAACTGTTGAGTTTCTCAACGTTTTATTCAAAATGCTTTGAATGTGAGATGAATACTAATGATCTATCCATCTATCTATCACAATTAGATATCAGATTGTTGTATATTTTACCTGTGACTGAGGCATAGGGATCCTTAAATTGTTCTCCACAAGAGATGTACACCTCAGCATCACGTGTAATCATCTTGCCATCTCTGACTTCAGATCCGTCTGCAAGGAAAACCTTTCTAGCGGCACTCAGTAAACCAAGCTTTAGGGTACACTCTTCAAGGAACTGCACAGAAAGAAAGTAACAACTTTAAAAGAGCATTTAACTAAACTAACTGCATGAAACAACACCTCTTTGATAACAGATAACAGAGCTCAAACAAAAAACGTAAAAACTTGTTCAATAAGACTATTAATTGCTTTGGGCCTGTCTGATCAGTACAGCAACCTAGAATTGCATCGAAATGCTACAATAATGGTGTACAGTAAATGCACAAGACACTAATTTCCTGTGAAACACTACGACCGATCCTATTTAGGGCACCCTTATTAAGTGACAATGTGTTTGGTCTGAAATGTGTCCCTTTAATAGTGGTAATTATGCTGTATTGATAATGATAATTTTACATATGTTGGGTGTAAAAAACCTGCAATGAGCAATGAACTGGCTTTGAAATGTGATTTTTGTCTGACGTACTGTAGCTATATTGATATGAGTGTTTAAAGTTTATTTAAGACATTACATACTAGCTTTAGTGTAGGGGCAGTGACTGTGAAAGCTTCACTTCGAGAGCCATTTTTATAAGCCAATGCTTTGATTATACTTGGCTGTAGCTTATACAGACTCTTACATGACCTGGTTGACCTCTGTGACATCATAGACGCTGATGATTTTGCACTCAATGGACGCCTATAAAATAAACAATGTATTAAACAAATATAATGATAAAACATGAAAATACTATATTTTGTGTAAATGTTATTATTTCAACAAATAATAAAACATGTTTTGAAGTTGAAGGATTAGCTAATTGATGAGAAGAGCAAAATAATATTTTATATTATTAGAAAACAATAAATAGATATATATGTCTGATATTTGATTGCTGATTATTATCCTAGAGAATCCTGGCCAGACACAATATTATATTGAATTTTTATTTCAAGATTTTTTATTTTTGCTGTGCATTCAAAACGACCAGTGGAAGCCCACATTCAGTAAAAGGTTTTCAAATTATTTACAGGTTGAAAGATTAAATTATATAGTAAACAATAAGATTAAAGTATAAATTGTAACTATTTGTATTGTCGATAATGCATAATAGATTGTTTGTTATATATCTACCTACCTGTCCATCAAAATAAAGTAAATAATTTAGATGATAATATCCTTATACAGCAGTGTTTTATGGCTCCATTTTGATACAATACAGTTTAGTATTTCATGGGCCCATTAAGCAGCGCACCATCTGGACAGACATTAGTGAAACTATTTAGCATTAGTTGCTTTGAGAATTCTGTAATGTATATAACAAGTGTCAGTATTCTTACCTTTTATTCCTATAAACAGGAGCACTAGTTGGTCTTACTCTTCTCTTCTGTTCAGAGTCCTCTGTCAATTTTTTATTCAAATCGTTTCTGTCTTCTACAAACTTCACATCAATCCTCCGCCTTTCTCTAGCACCATTACGTCCATTAGTAGAGGCTGATATAGGTCGTTTACCGGTTGATGATGTGCTATTCACCAAATAGTCTCTGTGTGGTAGTTTTTGCAGGTAGGGTGACTGTATCTTGGCACCACTTTTAGGCCTTAACATATGGATACATATTTGTTAATAATAAACTTACAAAAGTTAATATCATTAATTAATATAAACATTCAGAGTATAAGTATATACTTAACCTAGATATTTGGTGGGAATGCAAGCAACATTTTACATTACATGATGAAATTAAAAATATAAAAAATATCAATCGACTGTTTTATATGATGTCTCTAATATTTTCCAGAGAGAGGCATTTTGATTTTGATTTTTTTAGTCATTTTTACCTATTCACAGCATAAAATAGTAATTGATAAACATAATAAAAATACTTAAAAAATAACATGTTGATAAATGCAGATAACTAATAGCCTCTGTTGTACAGAGGTAGGTAGACAGACATACATGTAGCTTACTGTATTTACCGTACCACACTAGCACTGTCATGAGAATGTTTGATGTCTCAGTTTTAACCAATAGAATACGAGTTATCTATGTATACTGTGTAACATGGACCCTTCTAATACAAACAGAGCTAAGAATAAACGTGTTATTGCTAAGTTAACTTCACATGAACAGTCTTTGGGTAAATGTCTAAAAACAAATACGGCTATAAACAAACAAGGGTCTCCAATATTTATGTATCATAGGTTACCAATACTAAAATAATACAGTACTTCGCAAATACAGCATATATTTAGTAATAATAATAAATATCTACTTGTAATGTAGTAGATTGGTGGTTAATATGCTTGTCTGCCAATCTCAAGGTCTAGGGTTCAATTCTGACGTGACTGGATGTGTTGTAATAAATGAAATATTCAGAAAAGTAAGAGTTAATTGAAATAGTAGACTACTACTATGATCTTTCGTTGCCTGACAACACCTTTATTTTACTGTGTAGATTCAATTACCGGTAGTTGAAAACCAGTCAGATGTGACATTACAGTAAGCTCTCTTAGCAACAACACTATTTTAAAGAATTTTTCATTTTTATATGGACTGCATTGTAGGAATTGTATGTTATTGTATTGTTACTATGCTGGTTGAATACATCAACAAAACAAGCCTTTAGTTCTATGTAGTTACACACGTTGTGGTCAAGCTACAGTGCACTAGCTGCCAATAAACAAATTTAAATAATTGCAACTCCAAAATTATTTGTATATAAAGCATATAATTCCCTTTTTGTGTACTGTTTTCATATAGTATACAGTCAACTCTCCCAATACTGGACACCTTTAGGCTGGCCTATGTGTGTCTAGTTTTCCAGAATGTTTTTTTTTTCTGGCATTCAGAATGTTTTTTAATGGTAAAAATGAATTTACGGTAGGACCTTTTAGATGTCAAGGACAGTACAGTATTGGGAGAGTTGACTGTACTTATTACATATATAGTATATTTGTTCCATATAGGTATAGTTATTCCACAGGCATAGTTATTCTATATTAGGTGAATCAACAAACCTTTTCTTAGTGCTTCCCTGTTTCTTAAGTTCCTCAAGATATTGCGCAACAAGCACATCCTCATATGTCACACTATCTCCAGACCGTGTCATCTTGCTGCCATCTAGTCTATTGGATGTCTTGAGTTGTGACATCTTGTGGACGCTACCAGTACAAATAAAAAAATATTATAGACTTATAGATTAAGTTTTTAAATTGTCTTCCATTGCAAGATGACAATATAAAAATACAGACATTTAAAATACTATTTTTCTCAATAATCCTGCAAAATTTATTAAAATACTGAAAAAAAATTGCAGGGTTGGGTAAAATCTGGTGTCCCACATCTCATCATTAGCGAGCTAATTAATTTAATTAATGCTAATGTCATGATAGTTCATTGTGAGCAGGTTTGATGGTTTACTTTCTAGTTCCAGACCGTGGATGACCGAGACGACACATTCCATCGCTTGACATAACGTAGGTTGGTTGTCGGTCTTTGATTACCATCAGTCACGTTTGATATTGACCGTGCATGAAACCGGTCATTTTTTTGTTTTATACTTTTTTATTTATCATCAAAAAATACCAAAATAAAACACGGCCAATTTCATTTGTCACCACCGAAATAACATCTGATTCTGAATGAAATGCATAAAAAATAATGACCATACAGCCTGCATTACTATGGCATACAATGCTGCTCTATTATAGGGCAGCAGCTATAACTTACTGTATCTAGGCCTACCTATTTACAGAAGGAGGAGGAGGATAGGTTGGTCTGTTGATGATGATGGGTGATGGGAGGATCACACGGCACGCACAACACACACGCTGTTTTCGGAGGAGCCTCGAATAGGCTAGGCCTACATACGCTAGCTTAGCCTAGCTAGGCCTAGGCTATAATTATTATATTAATATATTGTTTGATTCTGACCTTTAAAGAGATGCCGATTCCTTCTTATTTGTTTCGTAATAACACCGAATTTAAAACATGGGATTTTCATTCATTGTATTGAATATTTTTATTTTTAGATACTCGAATCTTCAGCGTTTGGAAAAGTTGCCTTGGAGATGACGTCACAGCCAATCAATTAACTGATGATATGCATGAACAGATAGAGGGGGCGGTATAACAAAAATTAACAGAGCCATCCATCCAAATAGGAGTTTCAGTGTTAAAAATTATTGATGACACTCAAAAAACTATTGAATAGAAAAATTAATGAAATAAAATTCTATCAACATCTACATACTGTATTATTGTTTATTTACTTTGTTTTTACATGAAAAATGAAAAAAAAAGAGGTAATGTTCGGGTAACATTTTGTTTTTGACGTCACAGCAACCTTGCTAGCATTCCCTACCATATTTATACAGTAGCAATTTAACCTACCTATGGTATATACCAATATGAATAGAGCATTGAATTGGTAAAATATTTGATTTAATGTTAGGAATTTCAACAGTTTATAAACACCAAAATTCTCATTTCATGTGTAGGCCTACATTATTAATGGATTATATAGGTTGAATATTATTAGTGTTAAATATAAAATGAATGTTACAAAACCTAAACACAGACCTATTTTAAATTGCAGTATCTATATAATTCACTACAAATCAAAATACATTCTTTAAAATGAAATCACACTCAAATGCACTACATATAAAGAATGGAAGAGTTGTACTTGGGATTCCCAAAAGGTGATTACATACAAAACCAATGTTGCCATTTTAACTTTCAACCAATTCCAGAAAACAAAAAGTATCATCACACCAGACTGTTTTTTCTGACAGGTTTATGGTTAATATAAATATTACAATTTACAAAATCAACTTTAAATTCTAGTATTACTGTATTATCTTGCAATAGACATGTTTCCAGTAGTAGTAGTTAAAAATCATACTAAATTTGGTGACATGACATGACCCGATTAAAAACATGAAAAATATGGTATTACAAAACACATTGGACATTTTAATGTAAGGTAATTGAGTTGTTGAAAGGAGGCAATGTAATAAGCAGTTTACAGTGGGATTATAAATGAATACACATTTACTATACTACAAAAGAGACAAATAAAAAACCACTTTGTGATCCGATATTGGAAAACTGGACCTTTTTCACAGGATTTTAGTAGAACATGTGAACTCCATTATCTGACATTTGGCATGCTCCTTTACTGTGCGAATATATCACACATCACTATCTTTTACTAGACCATCTCACTGACACTACATTGTCATTTCCCCTAAACTTAATCCTGTTCATTGTTTCTCTAGACCATCTCACTGTCACTACATTGTCATTTCCCCTAAACTTAATCCTGTTCATTGTTTCTCTAGACCATCTCACTGTCACTACATTGTCATTTCCCCTAAACTTAATCCTGTTCATTGTTTCTCTAGACCATCTCACTGTCACTACATTGTCATTTCCCCTAAACTTAATCCTGTTGATTGTTTATCTGGGTTGTGGGTATGTTAATTCTAGATATGTATAGCAACAAGTGGTGTTAAGAGGCTCTGGGCTCTAAAATGTTAATATTTCAGTTAAATTTACTTCCATATGTAAATTAAAAAGACTGTGAAGTCTTAGGATTCAACCACAACCCAAATGGTGCTTATGATATACTCAAGAAGGCCTCCCACAATACATGCTTATTTAAATAATCATTAGAAAATTTACATTAAATCAAAGTTGTTGGGTACAGGATTCAAATATAAATAATAATAGCATTTTTAAAGGTTTGACAGAGCAACTAACTGTTGGTAGGAACGCTAGACCGCTTACATTACAGCTTTCCTAGCTTCCTTATCATAGTCTTAAACATCGGTCAAAATATGTATTGCCAATGTATCCACCACGCATTGATTTCATTACATTTTGCTCAAATATTTTCCTGTTTTGTCTAAGAACTTCAGCTGCTTCACGGTTCAATGGGTCGTCAGGATTAGGCTCCTTAAAAATTAAAAAGAGATAGAAAGTGTTAGATAATTAGAAAGTGTTAGATAATTATAAAATAAAGCAATATAGAAAGAAACAAAATGGAAAAATGAAAACAATGGTACAGTCACTCATTAACTTTAACTTTATATACACTGTATGTCGTATTGTATTACTGGCATGTGTTGTCGAGGGAATAATGTGATGACGGCTGGTTTAATGATGTGTTAATTTGAGTTCTACAACTGAATGTCATTTCTAATATGCAGGCATGACAAACTTTCAATCAAATGACTATGACTTTCTAACAAAGCTTAACTTAAATGTAAACAAAAAATACCATGTTTTCATTCACTGAAAGAAGAAATAAGTATTTTCATAAAGAACTCGGAATAACAAAATCAAATTTGTTAGAACATACCAATAAAAGATATTGTAGGCCGTAAATGATTGAGCTGATTGTTAGTACCGGTTTCCAGTCTTCCCTAAAAAACAGAAAACAAAATTGACATACACACAGAATACAACTTACTTAGAAACTAACTACAGAATAACAAACATTTTGGGAGAAGGTAACCAGAATTGGCTGTCTTACCTGAGGATGTTTAAACATACATTGCCCTCCAAGTCAATGTTTGGATGAATTGGCTATCTTACCTGAGAATGTTTAAACATACATTGCCCTCCAAGTCAATGTTTGGATGAATTGGCTGTCTTACCTGAGAATGTTTAAACATACATTGCCATCCAAGTCAATGTTTGGATGAATTGGCTGTCTTACCTGAGAATGTTTAAACATACATTGCCCTCCAAGTCAATGTTTGGATGAATTGGCTGTCTTACCCGAGAATGTTTAAACATACATTGCCCTCCAAGTCAATGTTTGGATGAATTGGCTGTCTTACCCGAGAATGTTTAAACATACATTGCCCTCCAAGTCAATGTTTGGATGAATTGGCTGTCTTACCTGAGAATGTTTAAACATACATTGCCCTCCAAGTCAATGTTTGGATGAATTGGCTGTCTTACCCGAGAATGTTTAAACATACATTGCCCTCCAAGTCAATGTTTGGATGAATTGGCTGTCTTACCTGAGAATGTTTAAACATACATTGCCCTCCAAGTCAATGTTTGGATGATAAACCTTGGTTTCACATTTTACTTTTGGTGCATCATGTGGATAACCTGGACCAACCTAAACACAAATATTATTAAAATAATGTTGCAATTTATTCTAATATAATATTTAATTATCTATTAAAATCAAAAGGCAAGTTACTGAAAAATTCTGTGGGTATTAGTGGCGCTGGATTATCTCAATGGAGATACAAATAAAGTATGCAAAAAGCTTCAGGGGCAGAAGTATAACAAAATAAACAAAATTGTTTTGATATTTATTTTCCCCCTATTTATTGCCAAAATGAATTTATATTTTTATTTAACTGTCAATTAAAAGATTATTTTTCAATTTCGCTATATACACAATGAATAAAAAAAGTCATTTGTGAATACCTTAAATATAAATACAAATCGACCATTGCGATAAAAGCCTTCATCAGGTGAAATTGTGAGTTTGAAGTCTAGCAGGTCATCTGGGTCAGGGTATTCAATCTGGCATGTCTGTGGTAAATTTAAATCTGCGATATCTGAATAAGAGGGAGAAACATGTTTAGTTAAGAAAAAGAATACTAAATTGTTTGAAATATATATGGCACATTCTGCCTCTAACAGACGATGTTATGGTGATCACTGTTCTCGACTTTTAAGACAGATTAAAGAGATTTGGAGGTGATTTGCAAAACTGCATATTATTAATACTATAGTTTTTTTACCTAACTAATTAATGTTATTATCACAATTTAACCCAATAAAAGAAAACAGTAGAATAATATATATTTATTTCATTGCCAGGTTTATTTTTAATTCAATCCACCGCACTCACTCTCACTGAATAGTGTTAGTTCTGTGCCTGCTGTGGAGTGGCAAACACATCACAACAAAAAGTAACTACAAAATATTAACTGCAAGGTTTAATAATAATTCCAAAAGAAAAACTAATTTAAATAATAGTTTTACACATTTCCAGATCCACAAAATCAATAAAAATAACAATTAATTATAAATATATATATAGCAGGCTATATAATGTTTGGGGCTAGGCCCACGATGCACAAGGTATTTGTAGTAACCAACAACGGTGGCGGTGCTAACCTTTCTGGATTCGTAACTGAGCAGCACTGGAACCTCTCGGCTTAGAGCCTGACTTTCCCAATGTCTCCTCTTCTTTCTTTTGTTGCTTTAGTGAGAACAATTTAATCATGTTGATATTCTTTAAAATATGTACTTGTTTTTATTCGAATACTAAATAACATTTGTTACAAATATTAAAAATTAGATGATGTTTTCTTTCTCTAATTTACTTCCGAGTTTAGTCATCCTGTTTTTTTCTGCTCTATTTTTTTGTTAGCCCCTTTCTTCGCGGACGAATCCATTAACGTATTTTTACAACAACGACGAAACTCTGAAATATTTAATGAGTTAATTTGTAGAAAAAGTATTACATTAATACGGAATATTAATTAATGGATTACTAATATTCTATCTAATGATGAAAATTAAGTTGGACTATTTGCCACATTTTTAATAAATAAATAAGTTTATTGCCCGTTTATCATAATGGTATTGCCGAAGTCTAGCCTCTTTAAACAGCAGTCGGTTTGTATTCAAACATCTCCATCGACCAGTTTGGTACATTTTATATATCTGAAAAAATAGGTGCTTAAAGTTTCTGCCATACAACGTCTGAATTCCAGACTACGTTTGATATTTCATGAACTTAGGGGTTCTTCCAGAAGTAGCCAATGAAATCATAGTACAATGTACTGTAAAAACTTATTGAAAGTACAGTATAATTTTTGTCCTAAATATTTCTAATAAAATGGAATGTAATACTTTCCTTGTCTCCCACAATAGCTGTTTTGGTTATCCTCGGACAAAATGTAAAATAATCTTTCTACTATTATTATTTTCATGCAGTATTAGCTTTTCATGTCATGTCATCTACCGGTAATCTCATGTATAATGTCATTTCATGTCATGTCCTTGTGACTATTAGGTAGGCGTGCATCGTTATCATCCTCTATATGGTCTTATTCACAAAGGGTAAAATACACGGGTTTAAAATTAGTTCTGGTTTATTACACTCAACATTTATGTACAATAATATCATATATTCTTAGAGATTTTGTTTCTCGGCTTTGTATCAGTTTCTCATTTCATCTCAAACTTGAAACTGAAAGAAAATAAAAAGCAAATATACTTGCTCCAACATATTGTATGTATTTGATTTGAAATACAAGAATTTAATTTATAATTTATATTCTCACAATTTTATATACATTTTCCTAATGAAGGAGAGGAATTTTACATCGCCCTGCGATATAACAAAATAATAATTTGTAAACTATTGAAAAAGTCCGCAAAAAAGGCTCATGAACTGTTTTGGTTGAACGAACATGATCCCTAACATAAGATCATCAATTTTACACCTCAACAACATTGGTACAAATGATAGGTTTGTTTCTCCCTATCTTGGTTTACATACATTATATCATTGTAAATATTCAATCCTAATTTGATCCAATGAACTTATTTAACTTAACTGTACAAACTCAATACATAAATAGCACATACTTGACTCATATTTATAATTTGATTACTGAGAATATCTTAATAAAAAATAATATACTGTTACACATTAGTATCTCAATATTTTATTTTTAACAATTAAATTAATTTCTAACTTAACAAGTACAATAAACCCTGGGTATTGGAAACAAAACACATGTTAACATTAAAGATTAAAACATGCAAGAGAGAGAGAGTCTAATGAAGCAGATTTCTACATTGTGGTACTCTTAAACTAATTTAAAGAAAAAATTCTGTCTAAAGTGAAATTACATATATAGTCTAACCATATACACATTTCAAGGGAGGATCCAGCACTAACATAATAATATAGTGTCAAAAATAGATATTATCATTTTATTTATCGTCCCCAGTGTACCTAACTTAGTCTTAAGGCTACCTTCCCGTAGTCTGACTCAGGAGAGGTATTTCCCAAATTTGATTATTTGTTGCTTTCTGGAATGTCAGTGTCACTCTTAGGCTCCAACTTAATTACACATGTTGTATCATTTGTATTTTGTAGATTTAAGTCATCAATATATTCTCTTTCATGTCCTTTTTCGGCATTGAGACTTTCACCCATTCTTTGGGTATTGTCTTGGTCAATCAGCCTCATTTGTTCGTTTATGCATACACTACTTTCTGCCATTTCTTCAATATCACTTTCATCACCATGCTCTTCGTCTTCGCTTACAACTCCCTTGTCAACTTCACCAGCGAGGTCACTATTTTTTTTCGATTTGTTGTTCCTGTATGTCAAAGCCAACTCTTGAGGATCTTGTAAAAACCTGCAAATGGAGAAGTAAAGGTACATTTCAGAATGTGCCATGTTGTACATTTTTGATGGAGATAAATGTTCTATTAATGACTTTTTTTTTTCTTTTTCCTAAATAAAATGTATACCATGACCCACTTGCCTGCTCCAGGCTATATTTAGCCAGTCATGTGATTAATAATTTGAAACCTGAGCTGCACTGACGAGATCTGATAAGATGGAAAACAGTACTGTTTCCAGATATTAAAATATCTTTTACTTTTACTTGCTTGCTTAACCAAATTTTTGAATGGTTAGTGTTACTCGAAAGCTCTGAAATTTCTGTCTTGCTGTTTTACTTTATTGTTCCAATCTGCTTTTTTGTTTATTTTATTTGTATTTCCATTAAGAGACTGATACCCACAGCCTTTTGATTGGTAATTTTCCGTCATGTAATTGGCATGTGATGTGTTTGCTGATGCATGTCATCTTACCTGTAAGTTAACTTCTGTCCAGGCTCCTTTCTAATAATATTCATCTTGTAATAATAACGCAGCGCCCTCGATAGCTTCTCATAAGTCATATTTGTGCGGTTCTTTTGTCGCCCCCACAGGTTGGCAATGGCAACAGGATCTAGGATGCGGAATATTCGCAGCTGTTCATCTTCCCAGCGGATATATGGCTGGTATTTGCGATCAAGAAGAAGCTGCCCAAGGAAGTCCCAAAGCAATCGACCATCTAATAGATAAAAAAAACATTACCATTTTGTTTATATTACATTATATTATTATATCAATTGTGTTAATAATTTGTTTAGTCTTTTTTGTCATTAATTGTTATCATATTGTTCAGCTACGACGAGCTGAAAATTGTTAATGCTTGTTCCTGCTCGCTGCTCTCAAAATCTATTATTTAAGTGTTTAATCTGAAAATGATTGAATTAAATGAATCATTCTTTTTCTTTTGAAAAAACACACTTTTGTGAACAAGTTTCTATTCCACAATAAAAATGCTACACTACATGTATAATCATCAACTTGTGGCCGTAGTACATACACATTACTGAATACATTGTGTGCATACCCAATAAAATAAAAGAGATTTTAAAACTAGTAATTTTACCTGTTGGTTTTGAATTTTCTGAACACTTCTCAGTTACAGTTGTTGTGAAGCCAGGTATGACGCCAAAGTTTGACCCTTGATATGCCTGCCTGCTCTGCATTATGGAACTTGTTCCAGGAAAAACTGGAATCGCTAAGTCTGGCTTAAATTGGAATTGTGGAACAGGAATCGGGAATCTTTCACCAATTTCCAAATGGATTGGACTTTTTTGTCTGGACTCTTGACCAGGTATTTTATGATGGTCACTTCCTTTGTATTTGTATAAGGTAGATTCATGTTTTCGATGAGCTTCTTTGGCGATGTTGTCTTGTAACTGTGAGTGGTAAGTTGGAGAGACAATCACTCGACGTTTGAATGAGGAACGATCGACCACTATATTATCAGAGGTGTCGTAAGGAGTCTTCATATGGTGGTGGCGGCTTCTCTTGGCATGTTTACGAATCTTTTCATCCATAATCTCACTTGGAGAGCTTGTTCCAGAATCACTACTTGGAGTTTCTGTTTTATCTGCAATTGAGAAATAGTAAGATAAGAATTCTGCGCTCAATTGTGTAGAGCAAGACTAGCTAACTGATACCATGCATAATAGTTTTCCATACTGTTAAAAAATAAAGTATTTACCAGTATGAGAAACTGACAAATTAAGAGGAAATGCTGTTGCACTTAAGGCTAGTGTTGTCCTAGTAACATCAGATGAAGTTGGATTTGTCCTAGTAACACCAGGTGGCGTAGTAGATATTGACCTCCGTCGATCCGCCGTGTCATAACAAAATTGCTTCCTAACATGTAGAGGACTCTGAAGTGTCGGGCTTCTTTGAACAACTTGACCAGGGCTCTGTCGTGTTGGAAATGATGAAAAATGTTGATATCTTTCAGTGTTGCAGGGGCTTGTGCAATGACGTTGATCCGGTTGGTAAGAATAATGACTGTGTACTTGGATAGAGGGCGGTGTATTCGATGGTTGCCTGTGAGGACTTCTGTGGTGTCTTTCATCTACAAAGTAGAACAATTTATATAAAATAAATTTAGTAGTAGAAAAAAAATATGAATTGAATCTATTCACATGATTCAAAAACGTTTTTATTTTTATTCAACCTTAATTATAGAGTGACAGTTACAGAGTATGCTGACAATCAAGGGGCCCTAATGATGAGTTACGATAACTGTCTGGTTTTAATATTTAGGAAGTAGTTTTAATATTTAGGAAGTAGGTTTTATATTTAGGAAGTAGATTTTATATTTAGGAAGTAGTTTTTATATTCAGGAAGTAGTTTTTATATTCAGGAAGTAGGTCAGCTATCTTTTAATTTTTTCACATATGAAGAAGCCTTTCCTGCACGTGTGTGTATAATATATGATATATAAGAAACAAACACACAATGGGACCTTAAATAAAGTAAGCTAAATCAAACTTAATGTGACAAAAATGTGATGTGCCCATATATGGACATGATGATGTCATATCACTACCATATTTGGGCACATCACACTTTTTGTCAATCTAGTTTGATAGTGTAGACAGAGCTTTAGACTATCCAACAGCCAAAAACATCTAATCCCTGTAAATGTTATTAAATTGTGAAATAGTACCTGATGCTTGAATATGTGAAGCTTGGCATTGCCTGCTTTCTGCTGCATTATTTGAGCATTTCTGTAAAGAATTTGATTGAACTTGTGGATCATGGATATCTGTAAAAGAAACATTTTAATATTAAACTTAATTAAAATAATTAACCTTTATCACTTGTTTTCTAATTGAATGATGCACATATATACCAATATTTTAATTGTGAATTTTATACAATGGCAAATGTATATAATTATGTCTCTACAGTAGTTATCCATTTAAATTTGTACTTTTCTTTTTATTATTTTACTTTACTTCAATTGTTTTACTTTTGTACATCTGATTTATGTTATCCCCAAGTGATGATATCCCCAAGTGATGATATCCCAAAGTGATGATATCAGTGCAACCATACTGAAGGTGTCTTCACAATAAAGACAGAAATAAATAAATGAATATATATAAAAAACATTACTTTGAAACTAGATAATAAAAAAAATGACTGTTAAAATGTTTTACACTACAGACTGTTTAATAGAGGAGGTAACACTTTATCTTTTAGATCTATAAGACATAAAACATACTTTATTTATTATCTCCAAAAGAAGAAATTAAAATTATTATTCTAGACTCTGAGTAGAGATTGATATTATAGTACAATTCACAGTAAATTCACAAATTTATTGTTTTATTTATATATTATTGACCATATTTACTGTATTGAGGGTTGCTTATTTCATGGGGTTATTAAATCTAATTTGCATAATTTATTCAATTTATTTAATCTTGTCTTTCATGTGTGTAGCTTATTATTGTCACTGTTATTTCAAATAATAATCAAATCTGTTTCAGAGAATTTCCAGGGTAGCCTGTCGTACACTTTTTAATAATTGTCCTTTGTGAGTTCATCCCACGCTATTTCAATCTAGACAGAAATATGATATTGTTTCACTTAATAATTTTAAATATAAATATTTAATTATTTTTCTTTAACAATTATATTTTCCTCTCACATAACACTGTAATATATTTGTGGTTTTGCTTCTTTCATTTTCCTTTTCTTTTTTAAAAATTAACTTTGCTGTCTTTGAATTATTTTTATTATGTTGTTAATGTTCCCTACTGAACCACTTTTGAAATCAATGCTTTATCACTGAAAGGTACATTCAGTATAAATAAGTAAAATTATAATAAACAGAATTAAATGATAGCATTATAATGTTTATAAAGATATCAATCTAATCCATTGGACTTACTTTGGATTAGATTAGATTAATTTTTTTTTAAATTTTAATACTACCTGAGAATAAGAATATTCATATAGCCATATAACATTATATAACATCATAAGAAATATGAATTACAATATGAATAATAGTACATTACAATAGCTATATAAAAAAACCAATTAGTGTTAATTGATTAATACACCAGTACACACAAAATACACCAGTACACACAAAATTATCTTAACAAGTTATTAAAAACAAATATGCAATGATTATCCATCTACTGTATTTGTTTTGATTTTCCTTTGTAGAAGAAGTAAGATAAGATAAGATAAGATAACTTTTATTGATCCTCAAAAAGGAAATTCATTGCTCGTCATAATAACAAAGAAAACACTATAAAAACAAATATAGCATAAAACCATTCATATAAAAACATCTAAAAAATTACAATATAAAATTATCTTCTTGACTTCCTGTTGTACTGGATGATACCGGAGGGAATAAAGGATTTAAGGATTTTAAGTGTGTTTACTTTCATCAAATGTATTGTGCAGAGAGTGAGCAACTACTACTATTGTCACTGTATATAATATCAACTTATTTTTGTCATCTGGCTTCAATTGATATGTTTTTGCATGCATTACTAAGAAACAACTTGAAATTGGCATCAAACACAATGTGCCTGAAATTCTTGGAAAAGTTGATTGATTTTGAGAATTTCAAATTCTCACTAAAGTCATTCAGATTGATCTTAAAATAAACTTGGGGGAATAAAAGCAGATGATTTGTGACATAGCTTACACTTTTGATGTGAAGCAGTTATCATTTTGAATATCAACATCAAGCCAAATTATAAAATCTAACAAATTGTTTACAATAAAAGGGTGCGTTACATCTGCATAAATATTATTGGCAAGAGAGGTGATGACCAGAGTTTCTTTCATTATCATACCTTACATTTAATTTCAAGAAGTTCACATTCACACAACAAATTTAACTCCATAAAACTTTCTGTAAAACATTTGAAAAGATTGCAAGAGAGGTTGATGGAGCTTTGGCTTTGCGGGGACCTTAGACATTGCGCCATTACATCATTTGATCACTAAAATCAATTTGAACTTTGTTTCATGATGATTATCCAAAAAAAAGGTTAGAATTGGGCATGTCTGTGACACAGAATGACACAACTTGCCAAATAACCATGACTTCATAGGTCCTAGCAAATCAAAATCATTAATCAACCTATAATTGTTTGTAAAAATGACGAGGGAGGCTGTAAATGTTAGCCAGCACTTTGGCATTATGCCAAATCAACATAACTACAAATAAGACTATGGACAATGATCTTATAAACTTCCTGGTAATAAAGTACTTTTGCTTTTAATATCCCATTTTAATTGCATTATATATGATGATGGTAAACAAACATACTAGAGTGTTTACTCAAAGGTGTGGTTGGTTGGCTGACGGAAATTACCAGATCCAGCAAAGTCATAAACATATTCACACAACTTACTTTAACCTATAATTAATGTTATATGTATTTATTTCATTTCTTTTCATAATTTTAGTACACTTTATATACAGTATTTAGTATACCAAGATTCTTGATGGAACAACACATATTGAAAATGTTTTATTTGGAGTTCTCATGTTTCATTATTATATTTCAGATTAGTAAAATTTAAAATTCGAAAATTACAGTATGTATAAACAGCTAAGTTTTATTTGATGCTTAGGGAGTGGAGTATAAAAAGTTGTTGCAATCCAGGCACTAGATAAGGATTGAACCCTGGACGTTGGGATTGGAAGGCAAGCAGGTAAACCACCAAGCCAAAAGCCACTACGTTAACCACCAAGCTATAGCTTCACTACTAACCAACAAAATAAAACAAACTGTATCTAAAGAAATAAATGTCATTTACATGAATTGAAACAGAAAAAAGAAATGATAATTTAAAGAGCCATTAAGAATAAAGAAAACAAAGGATGTTTTTTAAGATTTGTCAAACTCATCATTTTGACTTCAAATATCAATCTTTCATTTATCATGGAAAAAAGGGGAAAGTACCTAAAAAATACAAAGTTATAATTGCATATCTCGCAGGTAATGTTGAATACCTTAAATGTCAATAATGACGTCACTAAGATGGATGCAATCATAACCTTATAAACCTCCTATCATACTGTTTCAAACCTTATTCCCTCCAATCACACTTAAGTTAGCCTAAGGCCCTATTGTATACCGGTATTAAAGTTTCAGGGAATTATTTTTCATGATCTAATCCTTCATAAAATTTAGGTCATTCATGGTTTAAACCATTAATAACAATCATTGTTGATGTCTAACGATTAGTTCTTTTGTTAATTTAATCTTTTTAGAATAAGTTCCGGGTGGTAACATAAAATCCAAAAGAATGCACAACCTTCCAAAATTTCTAAATGAACTTTTTACAACTTCAGTAAATATTCAATTCAACAAACTTCTTTAAGTAAAAATATTAAGAAAATCTTACTAATTGGATTGTGTAAAAATAAAAAAATGGAAATAAAGAAATGAATGTACTGTACACCAAGATGCATAACCTTCTATACATTAAATGAAGCATTATCTCAATCTACCATTTAACTTTTGTGGGACTTTCCCTTCGGTCTTCCAATATCGTAATCTTCCTTAACATGCCCCACCTTAGTATGTATATACTGTACTAACTACTCAAATAGGAAACTTTTCAAAGGGAAGTTTAGCATCCGTAAATAAATGATGATATTATAAGCTTTTAATAACATACTCGGAAAGAATTTTGGAAATTTAACATTCATGAGTTTGCATAATTTAATTTAAACCTTTTAATTTACTTTCTGGTAAAGGGCAAATTATCTTTTTAAATGTTCTACTGCTGTGAAAATAAATCCTATTATTTGATCCTTTTTTTTTGTGCACCTCCACTTTTAAGGGTCATGTTGGGTCCCAAATGTGTCCCTTAATAGGGTTAAAAATAATCATTAATTTATTTCGTATGTCAATAGCAGCAGTGTTGTGCAATACTAAAATAAACCCTCCTCGTATAATTATTATCTACCAATAAAGCACATTATATTAAGTTACATCAGCAGAAAGTCACTTCTGTAAGGATACATGAAAGATTTCATCTTATCGTCCTGTGGAACCCCAAATCAGCTCTGCAACGCAACTTTATGAACACAATACAATGATGACCTTAATTTAGGTGTTTTAACGTCATAGATAGATAAAGTCACAATTAATATCTATGTTATCCCAACTGATGTATCTTTTACCAAGAAAAGTTAGAGATATCTATGAGAAAAGCAAATATCTGGCAGCTATCTTATAATATGTGTTGACTTGATACGTATTATGGTTGTCATTATTTACACTTGGTACAAGACAAACATTTATATTAGCTCCAAAATATCTGGGTTATTAAATTATTATTAACTGATCATCTTTAAATATTTACACTGAAAATACTGAATCAAAATAACCACCAGTAAAACAATAATTAGAGCGATGAATTTAAAATGACAACCATAAAAAAAAACAATATTGATAAGCTACAATACTGACTAAAATGTGAAGACACCGAGTCAAACAATATTGATAACATACAATACTGACTAAAATGTGAAGACACCGAGTCAAACAATATTGATAAGCTACAATACTGACTAAAATGTGAAGACACCGAGTCAAACAATATTGATAAGCTACAATACTGACTAAAATGTGAAGACACCGAGTCAAACAATATTGATAAGCTACAATACTGACTAAAATGTGAAGACACCGAGTCACACAATATTGATAAGCTACAATACTGACTAAAATGTGAAGACACCGAGTCACACAATATTGATAAGCTACAATACTGACTAAAATGTGAAGACAACGAGTCAAACAATATTGATAAGCTACAATACTGACTAAAATGTGAAGACACCGAGTCACACAATATTGATAACATACAATACTGACTAAAATGTGAAGACAACGAGTCAAACAATATTGATAAGCTACAATACTGACTAAAATGTGAAGACACCGAGTCAAACAATATTGATAAGCTACAATACTGACTAAAATGTGAAGACACCGAGTCAAACAATATTGATAAGCTACAATACTGACTAAAATGTGAAGACACCGAGTCAAACAATATTGATAAGCTACAATACTGACTAAAATGTGAAGACACCGAGTCACACAATATTGATAAGCTACAATACTGACTAAAATGTGAAGACACCGAGTCACACAATATTGATAAGCTACAATACTGACTAAAATGTGAAGACAACGAGTCACACAATATTGATAAGCTACAATACTGACTAAAATGTGAAGACACCGAGTCACACAATATTGATAAGCTACAATACTGACTAAAATGCGAAGACACCGAGTCAAACAATATTGATAAGCTACAATACCGACTAAAATGTGAAGACACCGAGTCACACAATATTGATAAGCTACAATACTGACTAAAATGTGAAGACACCGAGTCACACAATATTGATAAGCTACAATACTGACTAAAATGTGAAGACACCGAGTCACACAATATTGATAAGCTACAATACTGACTAAAATGTGAAGACACCGAGTCACACAATATTGATAAGCTACAATACTGACTAAAATGTGAAGACACCGAGTCACACAATATTGATAAGCTACAATACTGACTAAAATGTGAAGACAACGAGTCACACAATATTGATAAGCTACAATACTGACTAAAATGTGAAGACACCGAGTCACACAATATTGATAAGCTACAATACTGACTAAAATGTGAAGACACCGAGTCAAACAATATTGATAAGCTACAATACTGACTAAAATGTGAAGACACCGAATCAAACAATATTGATAAGCTACAATACTGACTAAAATGTGAAGACACCGAGTCAAACAATATTGATAAGCTACAATACTGACTAAAATGCGAAGACACCGAGTCAAACAATATTGATAAGCTACAATACTGACTAAAATGTGAAGACACCGAGTCACACAATATTGATAAGCTACAATACTGACTAAAATGTGAAGACAACGAGTCACACAATATTGATAAGCTACAATACTGACTAAAATGTGAAGACACCGAGTCAAACAATATTGATAAGCTACAATACTGACTAAAATGTGAAGACAACGAGTCACACAATATTGATAAGCTACAATACTGACTAAAATGTGAAGACACCGAGTCACACAATATTGATAAGCTACAATACTGACTAAAATGTGAAGACACCGAGTCACACAATATTGATAAGCTACAATACTGACTAAAATGTGAAGACAACGAGTCACACAATATTGATAAGCTACAATACTGACTAAAATGTGAAGACACCGAGTCAAACAATATTGATAAGCTACAATACTGACTAAAATGTGAAGACAACGAGTCACACAATATTGATAAGCTACAATACTGACTAAAATGTGAAGACACCAAGTCACACAATATTGATAAGCTACAATACTGACTAAAATGTGAAGACACCGAGTCACACAATATTGATAAGCTACAATACTGACTAAAATGTGAAGACAACGAGTCACACAATATTGATAAGCTACAATACTGACTAAAATGTGAAGACACCGAGTCACACAATATTGATAAGCTACAATACTGACTAAAATGCGAAGACACCGAGTCAAACAATATTGATAAGCTACAATACCGACTAAAATGTGAAGACACCGAGTCACACAATATTGATAAGCTACAATACTGACTAAAATGTGAAGACACCGAGTCACACAATATTGATAAGCTACAATACTGACTAAAATGTGAAGACACCGAGTCACACAATATTGATAAGCTACAATACTGACTAAAATGTGAAGACACCGAGTCACACAATATTGATAAGCTACAATACTGACTAAAATGTGAAGACACCGAGTCAAACAATATTGATAAGCTACAATACTGACTAAAATGTGAAGACAACGAGTCACACAATATTGATAAGCTACAATACTGACTAAAATGTGAAGACACCGAGTCACACAATATTGATAAGCTACAATACTGACTAAAATGTGAAGACAACGAGTCACACAATATTGATAAGCTACAATACTGACTAAAATGTGAAGACAACGAGTCACACAATATTGATAAGCTACAATACTGACTAAAATGTGAAGACAACGAGTCACACAATATTGATAAGCTACAATACTGACTAAAATGTGAAGACACCGAGTCAAACAATATTGATAAGCTACAATACTGACTAAAATGTGAAGACAACGAGTCACACAATATTGATAAGCTACAATACTGACTAAAATGTGAAGACAACGAGTCACACAATATTGATAAGCTACAATACTGACTAAAATGTGAAGACACCGAGTCAAACAATATTGATAAGCTACAATACTGACTAAAATGTGAAGACACCGAGTCAAACAATATTGATAAGCTACAATACTGACTAAAATGTGAAGACACCGAGTCAAACAATATTGATAAGCTACAATACTGACTAAAATGTGAAGACACCGAGTCAAACAATATTGATAAGCTACAATACTGACTAAAATGTGAAGACACCGAGTCACACAATATTGATAAGCTACAATACTGACTAAAATGTGAAGACACCGAGTCACACAATATTGATAAGCTACAATACTGACTAAAATGTGAAGACAACGAGTCACACAATATTGATAAGCTACAATACTGACTAAAATGTGAAGACACCGAGTCACACAATATTGATAAGCTACAATACTGACTAAAATGCGAAGACACCGAGTCAAACAATATTGATAAGCTACAATACCGACTAAAATGTGAAGACACCGAGTCACACAATATTGATAAGCTACAATACTGACTAAAATGTGAAGACACCGAGTCACACAATATTGATAAGCTACAATACTGACTAAAATGTGAAGACACCGAGTCACACAATATTGATAAGCTACAATACTGACTAAAATGTGAAGACACCGAGTCACACAATATTGATAAGCTACAATACTGACTAAAATGTGAAGACACCGAGTCACACAATATTGATAAGCTACAATACTGACTAAAATGTGAAGACAACGAGTCACACAATATTGATAAGCTACAATACTGACTAAAATGTGAAGACACCGAGTCACACAATATTGATAAGCTACAATACTGACTAAAATGTGAAGACACCGAGTCAAACAATATTGATAAGCTACAATACTGACTAAAATGTGAAGACACCGAATCAAACAATATTGATAAGCTACAATACTGACTAAAATGTGAAGACACCGAGTCAAACAATATTGATAAGCTACAATACTGACTAAAATGCGAAGACACCGAGTCAAACAATATTGATAAGCTACAATACTGACTAAAATGTGAAGACACCGAGTCACACAATATTGATAAGCTACAATACTGACTAAAATGTGAAGACAACGAGTCACACAATATTGATAAGCTACAATACTGACTAAAATGTGAAGACACCGAGTCACACAATATTGATAAGCTACAATACTGACTAAAATGCGAAGACACCGAGTCAAACAATATTGATAAGCTACAATACCGACTAAAATGTGAAGACACCGAGTCACACAATATTGATAAGCTACAATACTGACTAAAATGTGAAGACACCGAGTCACACAATATTGATAAGCTACAATACTGACTAAAATGTGAAGACACCGAGTCACACAATATTGATAAGCTACAATACTGACTAAAATGTGAAGACACCGAGTCACACAATATTGATAAGCTACAATACTGACTAAAATGTGAAGACACCGAGTCACACAATATTGATAAGCTACAATACTGACTAAAATGTGAAGACAACGAGTCACACAATATTGATAAGCTACAATACTGACTAAAATGTGAAGACACCGAGTCAAACAATATTGATAAGCTACAATACTGACTAAAATGTGAAGACAACGAGTCACACAATATTGATAAGCTACAATACTGACTAAAATGTGAAGACACCAAGTCACACAATATTGATAAGCTACAATACTGACTAAAATGTGAAGACACCGAGTCACACAATATTGATAAGCTACAATACTGACTAAAATGTGAAGACAACGAGTCACACAATATTGATAAGCTACAATACTGACTAAAATGTGAAGACACCGAGTCACACAATATTGATAAGCTACAATACTGACTAAAATGCGAAGACACCGAGTCAAACAATATTGATAAGCTACAATACCGACTAAAATGTGAAGACACCGAGTCACACAATATTGATAAGCTACAATACTGACTAAAATGTGAAGACACCGAGTCACACAATATTGATAAGCTACAATACTGACTAAAATGTGAAGACACCGAGTCACACAATATTGATAAGCTACAATACTGACTAAAATGTGAAGACACCGAGTCACACAATATTGATAAGCTACAATACTGACTAAAATGTGAAGACACCGAGTCAAACAATATTGATAAGCTACAATACTGACTAAAATGTGAAGACAACGAGTCACACAATATTGATAAGCTACAATACTGACTAAAATGTGAAGACACCGAGTCACACAATATTGATAAGCTACAATACTGACTAAAATGTGAAGACAACGAGTCACACAATATTGATAAGCTACAATACTGACTAAAATGTGAAGACAACGAGTCACACAATATTGATAAGCTACAATACTGACTAAAATGTGAAGACAACGAGTCACACAATATTGATAAGCTACAATACTGACTAAAATGTGAAGACACCGAGTCAAACAATATTGATAAGCTACAATACTGACTAAAATGTGAAGACAACGAGTCACACAATATTGATAAGCTACAATACTGACTAAAATGTGAAGACAACGAGTCACACAATATTGATAAGCTACAATACTGACTAAAATGTGAAGACACCGAGTCAAACAATATTGATAAGCTACAATACTGACTAAAATGTGAAGACACCGAGTCACACAATATTGATAAGCTACAATACTGACTAAAATGTGAAGACACCGAGTCAAACAATATTGATAAGCTACAATACTGACTAAAATGTGAAGACACCGAATCAAACAATATTGATAAGCTACAATACTGACTAAAATGTGAAGACACCGAGTCAAACAATATTGATAAGCTACAATACTGACTAAAATGCGAAGACACCGAGTCAAACAATATTGATAAGCTACAATACTGACTAAAATGTGAAGACACCGAGTCAAACAATATTGATAAGCTACAATACTGACTAAAATGTGAAGACACCGAGTCAAACAATATTGATAAGCTACAATACTGACTAAAATGCGAAGACAACGAGTCACACAATATTGATAAGCTACAATACTGACTAAAATGTGAAGACACCGAGTCAAACAATATTGATAAGCTACAATACTGACTAAAATGTGAAGACAACGAGTCACACAATATTGATAAGCTACAATACTGACTAAAATGTGAAGACAACGAGTCACACAATATTGATAAGCTACAATACTGACTAAAATGTGAAGACAACGAGTCACACAATATTGATAAGCTACAATACTGACTAAAATGTGAAGACACCGAGTCAAACAATATTGATAAGCTACAATACTGACTAAAATGTGAAGACACCGAGTCACACAATATTGATAAGCTACAATACTGACTAAAATGTGAAGACACCAAGTCACACAATATTGATAAGCTACAATACTGACTAAAATGTGAAGACACCGAGTCAAACAATATTGATAAGCTACAATACTGACTAAAATGTGAAGACACCGAGTCAAACAATATTGATAAGCTACAATACTGACTAAAATGTGAAGACACCGAGTCAAACAATATTGATAAGCTACAATACTGACTAAAATGTGAAGACACCGAGTCAAACAATATTGATAAGCTACAATACTGACTAAAATGTGAAGACACCGAGTCAAACAATATTGATAAGCTACAATACTGACTAAAATGTGAAGACACCGAGTCAAACAATATTGATAAGCTACAATACTGACTAAAATGTGAAGACAACGAGTCACACAATATTGATAAGCTACAATACTGACTAAAATGTGAAGACAACGAGTCACACAATATTGATAAGCTACAATACTGACTAAAATGTGAAGACAACGAGTCACACAATATTGATAAGCTACAATACTGACTAAAATGTGAAGACACCGAGTCAAACAATATTGATAAGCTACAATACTGACTAAAATGTGAAGACACCGAGTCACACAATATTGATAAGCTACAATACTGACTAAAATGTGAAGACACCAAGTCACACAATATTGATAAGCTACAATACTGACTAAAATGTGAAGACACCGAGTCAAACAATATTGATAAGCTACAATACTGACTAAAATGTGAAGACACCGAGTCACACAATATTGATAAGCTACAATACTGACTAAAATGTGAAGACACCGAGTCACACAATATTGATAAGCTACAATACTGACTAAAATGTGAAGACACCGAGTCAAACAATATTGATAAGCTACAATACTGACTAAAATGTGAAGACACCGAGTCAAACAATATTGATAAGCTACAATACTGACTAAAATGCGAAGACAACGAGTCACACAATATTGATAAGCTACAATACTGACTAAAATGTGAAGACACCGAGTCAAACAATATTGATAAGCTACAATACTGACTAAAATGTGAAGACACCGAGTCACACAATATTGATAAGCTACAATACTGACTAAAATGTGAAGACACCGAGTCAAACAATATTGATAAGCTACAATACTGACTAAAATGCAAAGACAACGAGTCACACAATATTGATAAGCTACAATACTGACTAAAATGTGAAGACACCGAGTCAAACAATATTGATAAGCTACAATACCGACTAAAATGTGAAGACACCGAGTCACACAATATTGATAAGCTACAATACTGACTAAAATGCGAAGACAACGAGTCACACAATATTGATAAGCTACAATACTGACTAAAATGTGAAGACAACGAGTCAAACAATATTGATAAGCTACAATACTGACTAAAATGTGAAGACACCGAGTCAAACAATATTGATAAGCTACAATACTGACTAAAATGTGAAGACACCGAGTCACACAATATTGATAAGCTACAATACTGACTAAAATGTGAAGACACCGAGTCACACAATATTGATAAGCTACAATACTGACTAAAATGTGAAGACACCGAGTCAAACAATATTGATAAGCTACAATACTGACTAAAATGTGAAGACACCGAGTCACACAATATTGATGAGCTACAATACTGACTAAAATGTGAAGACACCGAGTCACACAATATTGATAAGCTACAATACTGACTAAAATGTGAAGACACCGAGTCAAACAATATTGATAACACACAATACTGACTAAAATGTGAAGACACCGAGTCAAACAATATTGATAACACACAATACTGACTAAAATGTGAAGACACCGAGTCACACAATATTGATAAGCTACAATACTGACTAAAATGTGAAGACACCGAGTCACACAATATTGATAAGCTACAATACTGACTAAAATGTGAAGACAACGAGTCAAACAATATTGATAAGCTACAATACTGACTAAAATGTGAAGACACCGAGTCAAACAATATTGATAAGCTACAATACTGACTAAAATGTGAAGACACCGAGTCAAACAATATTGATAAGCTACAATACTGACTAAAATGTGAAGACACCGAGTCAAACAATATTGATAAGCTACAATACTGACTAAAATGTGAAGACACCGAGTCAAACAATATTGATAACATTCTAAAATATTTGTTGAGTACTTTTTATATTCGAATGGTAAATTGTATACGGATTGTGCTCAACAGAAAATCATTCGTATAGAAAACATTAACAACGCAAGCTTTTTCGTTAAGAACAATCTCAACGCTCAAAATACTCTGTTAAATAAGTACTCAACAAATAAACTGTACTCGCCGGTAAAATCCCAATTAAATACGACAATTATCATGTTTTAAAACTGATTTTATTTTGTAAAAAATACTTACTTTTAAGTTGTAAAAGTGTTTGAAGATGCTCATATAAAACATCACCAGTGTAGGGGACACGGTCGTTGAAGCCGTCTTTACGCAGCAGACACAAAGCTTTACCATTCATCGAAAATCTATCAACAGCAATCTCATTTAGTGAAAACTCTTCAACACACCATTTTAGCCAAATCTTTACATCTTCTTTTGTCCATAAATGTGGATATTTAGCTGCAAAACAATTTTTTTTTTTAAAGTTAAACATTAAATTCAATTATTTTATTTTGTCAATCACTCAAATTGTCTTGCTTATCACATTATATTACAATATTAAATATATGATAAAATGGGTTAAATACAATACAAACAGCACGAGACCAAGGGGCAAGATTAATCATTATTATTATTATTATTATTTATTGCCAAAAACCAGTTACAAACAAACAAAACACAGAAACTAAGGGAGTAGGCAGGAACCTAAAAGTGAACCTAATCACTATAACAAGAGTTCAGGTTCCGTACTCCCAAAGTAACAACAATGATATAAAATAAACTATATAAAAATATTTAAAAAACAAATCTTGCATAAAAGTTAAAAAAATTTCTTGGATTAGGTAATTTTTATGTGGTTTCAACAATATTGGGGATTAAATTCAGGAAACAAAATTAGCTACTGTGCATATTAGAGATTTTGGCTATTATTAATCAAAGTATGTGGGCATGTTCACCAATCACAGGGAAACACCCTTGCAGTTTAAACATTCTCATATCTAATTAAGTACTACAGTAGGGAAATCCTTAAAACTTAAGTGAAAGAAAGTGATTGACGGCCACTAAAGATTTACAGTAGGTAACAAGGCCGTAGGTTAAAATCAGACGAGACAAAGATGCTTTAAATATAATTATTGATATAAAATATGAAGATCTGTGATGGGGGTGGGTAGTAAAAATTGAAAATTTCAGATGAGGTGAGCACCTCATCTGCCTTATGCTGGCTACAGCCATGGGTTCACATAATAAAGCAGTTACCAAAAAAAAAGTATTGAATTGAATTCAATAAATAAAAGAGGTCTGTTTACTTACATATTGGAAAAACTGAATATGGGGAAGTTGAAGGGATTGCAACCGGTTTAGCAACTGCTGAGCCGTAGCCAATCATAGCGGATGAATGCTGATTGCCAGTAGGGCTACAGAGAGATGGATAGTCAAATGAGATGTAAGGGGGAACCACTACTGTCTGGCTTAAGGGCCGCACAGTTGAGGGTGATGCTTCATCAGACGTCATATCGGCATATACTAAAAAGAAAATCATGTAATTAGTTAAAGCTTCATCTAGTATGATTTGGTTTTTTGGTATCTAGAATACACAGTACACCTGTACTGATGAAATTACATATTATTAGACACCTGTACTTGATGAAATTACATAATATTAGACACCTGTACTGATGAAATTACATAATGTTAGACACTTGTACTGATGAAATTATATAATTATTAGATAGCTGTACTGATAGAATTACATATTATTAGACACCTGTAGTGATGAAATTACATAAAATTAGACACATGTACTGATGAAATTACATATTATTAGACACATGTACTGATGAAATTACATATTATTAGACACCTGTACTGATAGAATTACATAATATTAGACACCTGTACTGATGAAATTACATATTATTAGACACCTGTACTGATATAAGTACATACTGTATTATTCGATAGTAGCTGTACTGATAAAACTAAATATTTATTCTTGAATGGAAGGTGCAGGTTTGATTATGGCATTACTGTATGGTCTTATGGTCTTATGGCATTACTGTATGTATGGTCTCGGAAGAAAATATAAATAAAATCTTTCAATTTTCTTTAGGTAGACCATACAATAGAAGAAGGTATGAAAATATTTGTTAAAGTATAAAAAAAAATTTAATTGACATAAGAATAAACAAAAAACAATTATTGTATTAAAAAAAATAATTAATTGAAAGTGAACATTTAATTGAACATTAATCATAACTTAATGTTTCTTACTTTGAGCCTGCATGTATGGTGGTGGTAAAGACGATAGCATTGCTGCAGCAACTTGTATTTTTGTTGTTTAATATTTGTCCCAGCGAAGCACTTATTATACTCAATAATGATTTACTACTGTACTGGTAAACTGAAAGATGTAGGCGGGACTATAAAAAGATAACGGGCCTTTGGATTGGACTGCTATGGTATTGTAAACTTGTGTCAATACAATATTAACCATCCAATCAATATCTATGAATTGGCTTTATTGCACTTGAATTAACTTTTTGGAAAACAGAATTTATTTTAAGCACAAACAGACAAAATTCCTGGAAAAATAAGTGAAGCAGATAATATATTGAAGGCAGAACAAATAGCAAGGGAGTATAGGTTGAATGTAATCCTGTTTGCTGTGAACAAATAACTTTAGGTAAATGTACATTGTGCAGAGCAGTGTACAGTAGATAGATTTGAAGGTATAAAATGTGTTGTATTTCGGTATTTATTCAACATAATATAAAAAAATGTAACACTATTCGACTATCGCAGCTCAAAAAGCTGAATTGCAATAATAATATCAAACTATACATCAACAAAATAAAAATTAAGGACAAATATTTCATGAGTTTCATGATTGTTATAAAAAAAAACACCCCAAAATATGGCCGTGTTGGTTGGGGCCCAATGGTGTCTGATTTTCAAATTGGCATGGTATATGTTGGTATATTTTTTAAGAGATAAAAATAAAATACATTTCAGATCAGGGTCCCTAGGGCTTGGAAGACATAGCAACCAAACATTTTGTTCAGTTCTGGTAGAGGTAAACAATTTATACTTTAATTTGATTGTTAATTGTTTGATTGCTTGAGATGGAAAAATGCATAAAGCTGGAACAACAGGAAATGAATGGATGCCGCATGGAAGATAAAGGAAGAGGGAGATAAAAGGAAAATACAATACAGATAACAAGGCTGGATTGGTTATAGATTTCATGATGTTAATAATAACCCTCAGAATAACGGAAGGAAGTAGTAAGGAGGAAGAAGCTATTAGGACACATTTAAATTTTTACTGCTTTTTTTCTAGGTTTATATTGCATTATTAACTACAGCTTTAACAATGAGAAACACTTCTCATATCTACTCTATAAAATATCATATCATTTTACAAAGTTTAAACCATTTATTTTTTTTTTAAAAGGAGAAATTAGTAAAATAAAGAAAATGTCATTCATTGTCTAGTTTTGTGTTCTTGTTTACATTCCTAGTTTTGGTACCAGATTTCTTGTTTATGTTAGCTTCTATGAATTTTTCAAAAATTAAAAAAATAATTAAAGATGTATTGTCCCACAAAAACCTGAAAAATAAAGATTAATAAAATCAGACTTGAGTAGGCCATTTTGCAGTTTTAATAAAGGTATTACTTCTGTTAACAAAAAAATCAACAGAAATAATGATTTCACTCATAAAAGACAAAGGAAATGGTTAATTTTAACTTAAAACCATTGTCTGACACATATTTAGGTATTTTTTTGCTTTAAATTGGATTTTTTCATGAAAATATTTTTTTTCCAATTATGGTTTTGGTCAAAGTGAATAACTATTAGGTGACATTAAAATGGCATATTCAACAAAAAATAGGGGGACAATATATCATGTTTCATCATGAAACATGTCAATAATATAATAATTTTTAAAATTATTACAGTAGACAATTCTCAAAAATAAAGTCAACATTGATGGTACTTACCAGAATATCCTATGCCAATTTAAGTACGTGCTCACACTGCAATAAAAACAAATAATGTTCTAAATCAGTAAGCCGACTACATTTACATATAATTCTTTATGTTTAATAAAGCGTCTACCGGTGGTTGCTATGAGAAAAGTAGAATATATTGATAAAACTTCCCAATGAAAGAGGAAACGCATGCGTAATATTTTAAAGTATAATGAGAAACTTACAATGAACACTTGGAACCTACAAATGTAAAACAATAACCAAGATGTGGACAAAGGACCGCAGAAACCTGGACAAAGGAATGGTACTTAAAATGGCAATTACTTAATTACTTCCTTTAAGTTGTTACATACATTTATTTTTACTACTTCCCCTGAATATATAGAGAAACACGTCTTTCACATAAAGCCATCATACAGCACATTAATACCATCCTAAGATGAGTATTACAGTCTTGTTTATTTTTAATTAATTTAAACGTAATTTTACTTTCTATGGACTAGAGATTCCAAAATAAAAGATTGAATGAATGAATTACTGTAAATATCATAAACTCATTTGATAGACTTGGGGATCTCACTTTGGACATGATTGCTCATTTGATAGACTTGGGGATCTCACTTTGGACATGATTGCTCATTTGATAGACTTGGGGATCTCACTTTGGACATGATTGCTCATTTGATCATGGAGGTTTTTATACCTCCATGATTTGATAGACTTGGGGATCTCACTTTGGACATGATTGCTCATTTGATAGACTTGGAGATCTCACTTTGGACATGATTGCTCATTTGATAGACTTGGAGATCTCACTTTGGACATGATTGCTCATTTGATAGACTTGGGGATCTCACTTTGGACATGATTGCTCATTTGATAGACTTGGGGATCTCACTTTGGACATGATTGCTCATTTGATAGACTTGGGGATCTCACTTTGGACATGATTGCTCATTTGATAGACTTGGGGATCTCACTTTGGACATGATTGCTCATTTTGATAGACTTGGGGATCTCACTTTGGACATGATTGGAAGGAGCTAATCTGATAAAAGGGTACAATGGTTCAATGCTTTTTTATTACAATTTTTTTATTATTCTATCTTTATAAATTTTTATTTTGCAGTTTCAACAACAAAGTGATGATTTTCCAAAGGGTAAAACAGCTCAATACAAATCATTCTTAGTATTTATTATTCAAAATGTATTCTACTGTATAAAGGGCTGGCACAAAATAAATACAAAAGAAAATATAAATAGATACAAGGTTATTAAGTCATCTCTTTATCAAACAAGCGGAAAATAATAAAATTTAGACAGTATCTAGTTCTAGGAAATAAAGCTTAATCTACACAAAAAGACTACTTGTACAAATAACCTACACAATTTGTATCCGCTGTTTTATTGAATTGCACAAATGATAATCAGTTTATTGTGAAGTCAAAAACTGTGTCAGTCTCTGGTCCTATCTATTGTGTCTGTATTGTGTGTTCCAAAAGTACACCCCAATCTGTAACCTACAGTAGTAACATTGTGATCATAGGCACAATTCATTTCATATTTCTTTAAGAAATTAACATTAATAATGTTAATGGTACAACATTTTGATAAAATGTAACTTGTAAGAAAAACAGATCTACAGTATAAAATATATTAGTTTAAAATTATTATACACAGTGACAAATTCCATCCATTGTGAATTCATTGTAACATTTTAGCAGAAACAAACTAGTAATTTTAATTGACATTGACGATCAATACGCCATGATATCGATGGTGAGAGAATGACAGGGAGGAGCTTTGCAATTGTATTGTTGTTGTTTATACAGAAAACACTGATAACTCTTCCATTTTTGTAATGAAAACATTTCTTAATCAAAACTATCTTTAATAATCTTAACTCTGTTAAACGCTAATTAAGATATGACCTTCAATACGAAACTCATTAGGTATTGTGTTACTTAAGTATCAAACTTTAAGTAACACAAAGAATAGGCACACTAAATCAATAGGGTTGTGTAAGGGACTTCCCCTTGTTCGTTTACAGCTAACTATTACCAGGAACATTGTGTTCTACTTCCTATTATAACAACAAGGCCTTTGTAACAGGACAATCCATTGATTGAATTCTACGTAAACAATTGATTGTTACAGAAATAGATTTAAATAGAACATTTAATATTCATTAAAATACAAAACCATATTTTAGGAGTCCAATTCATTCATAAAAAAAAATTAATTTTTACAGTAAAATTTAATTGCGATACATTTTTACATTCTACAACAATGATTACAACAATGATTTACAAAAAAACAAGAAAACGTTGAGTTGCAATTTATAGTATGGGAAATTCCGGAGTAAAAGGCAATAAACTCAGGGTGGTTACCACAAAGGGAGTTCCCAATTAACTTTTTTTTAACCATTTAATCCTGAAATCAACGATGGTTTAACACTTAAAGATGTATTGTCCCTTTGACTAATTGAAAAAAAAAATTGTTTTTTTATATTTCGAAAAAAAGTGGGTCATTTTGAAGTATCATAATAGATTTATTAACTTTCACCAAAAATTAGTCGGAAAAAAATTAATTTAACCGAAATACAGAGGTTTTTTTGTTCAAAATCGATCAAAACATATCTCATAATGCAACGCGCTTGTTTGGCTACTCTGTATGCATGGCTTTCATTTTCGGACAGAGTTTCATTTAAAAGGACTGTCCTTGTATTTAAATGCATAAATAAAATGACTCCCGAATATATGACTGATATATTTACACCCTTATCCCAGTCAGGTGTAACGAGGCAGTCCACATTGTTGAAGTTAAAGATTCCTTTTGCGAGAAAAGAATGTTTCTCCACAAGTTTTAGTGTTGTTGGTGCAACCCTGTGGAATAGCGTCGAAGAGGAGTTAAGAACCATCACATCCATAGGGTTATTTAAATCAGAACTTCATAGGAAATATATTCAGCAAAATGCTTTTATGTAAATGGTTTTTAAGTCAATGCAGGGCCCCAATGGAAATCAGTTTTTAACTGTTTGGGCTTACCCTGGGTAAACAAAGTAGTAACTAGAAAGCCACTCCGAGAGTGCATACCTCCGCCTACTGTAAAATTCTCCTACATAATATTTCTCCGGTAAAAAAAAAATATATATTTTTAGTCTTAATGCTGTTTGTGATTTAGGCTAATTTCATTACAAGCATGTGTATGCGAGTTTGGTGTAATGGTTATGTAACAAGCCTTTCAATTAACAATAGCTTCAGTTGACTAACAATAGAACAGCAACGCGAAAATCAAACGAGTGAATTTGAAAAGAAATAGGTTTTTTAAACTACTCGCATCAAAAAACGTGCACATTAAATCAAATTATGTTTTAAAATTACAAATCACAAATTATAACTCTTGCCTCTTGTTAAAAAATGAAGTTTTTTGGACAAGTAGTTCTCGAGAAAATGCAATTTCAGTTTACTTGTTACTTTAAGACTGCTCGCCGGCTTTTGAAAAATTCTGTCCTATCTTTTAACACTAGCAGGTCTGAAAAAGTATACTAAAAAGTGGTCCAGAATTGGGACTGTGGTCCCAAATGGTCCCACAATTTAATGGAATAGTCCTTGACCACATATCTATCTGTCTATTCATTTGGTAAAGATCTTGTGATTACTTTTTGAGTAATCCTGCTAACAAACAAACAAACAAACAAACAAACACACGCTACCGATTACATATACCTCCTTGGCGGAGGTAAATAATAATAATAATAAAACTTCTTCGCGATCTGTGTGAAAACACCTTCCCAACCGCGACGAGTTGTAAACAATCCTAATTAGCATCATGCTAATTAGCATCATGCATAATGCATACTAATGGTTTGAAATCTTTGTTTACTTTCGCTCGTGACGATTTTCCAGACGAAATGTAATCAAATTAATTTACCTGTTAATTACATAAACTTGTTGTTTTTGGCTTGAATTTTCGACTTAAAGTGAATAACTTTAATATTACTTTGATATGGCCAATTTAAACTTTAAAAATTTTTTGTGTTTCAAGGGACAATACATCTTTAATTAAAGTCATTGATCATCATTTGAAATTCTAAAAAAAAAGTTAAAATGTATTTATTTATTTTCTGTGCACTTGAATGTTAGGACATACTGACAAATAATTTATTTGAATGCCAATGTATTATCATTTAATATTATGGTCTAATCAATTTACCTTTAGAGATTCATAAATTTGGCAGCAAATAGAAAAATCAAACGTTGAATTATACATTATGATTTAATAAAACAGGGATGAGAAAGATTTGGTAAACTAGTGGCAGGTGTCTGGTCAAGAGTTGAGCAACACACACACACATCTTTTAATTAATACAGATTTGTCAAGTTGGACAGACAATTGATGATAAGGTGTGTAGGTCTTACTCTTAGTTTTCCAAGTACTTGGTCAAATTGGACAATTGATGATAAGGTGTGTAGGTCTTAGTTTTCCAAGTACTTGGTCAAATTGGACAATTGATGATAATGTCCTCCATGTGTCTTCTTGTCAAATTAGAAAATCGTTAAATGGAATAATACAGTATCGTTAAATGGAATAATACGATATCGTTAAATGGAATAATACGATATCGTTAAATGGAATAATACGATATCGTTAAATGGAATAATACGATATCGTTAAATGGAATAATACGATATCGTTAAATGGAATAATACGATATCGTTAAATGGAATAATACGATATCGTTAAATGGAATAATACGATATCGTTAAATGGAATAATACGATATCGTTAAATGGAATAATACGATATCGTTAAATGGAATAATACGATATCGTTAAATGGAATAATACGATATCGTTAAATGGAATAATACGATAGCGTTAAATGGAATAAATACGATATCGTTAAATGGAATAATACGATACAGCCTGTGTCAATTTCTCTTGTTCTCTTTTCTATTTTTGTTACTTAAACTAAAACGTAACTCAAACAGAAAGACCAGCAGCTGGTGGACCTGCAGAAAGAACGACTCCCACCCAGTCATTTATATTATATTAATTATTAATAATTATTATTTATTCAAATGCATTTTTTCAAATCAAATGCTTTTTTTGTGTCAGTAAATAATATCTACATAATTAAATTCAATATAATATTAATAACAAGAACTAAGGCTAGGCCTAGCCCATATAATACGCCTAGGCCTATGATGTTTCATCCATTGCCGGATAGGCAGCCATACTGCTGCCACTATAAATAATAAACAAATTACGTACCAGGTAAAAAAAAGTAGGCCTAGCAGAGAAACTTGATCATACAATAACTAATTTGATGAATAATTTAACAAATTTGCGCATAAACGTCTTCACTGAGCTGATGTCATTAAAACGTCTTCATGGCCGATTTATGCCATTATTTCTCAGAAATTGTGTACTTGGAAAAGGATCAAACTAGCCGCGCGACGCCGCCGTCAAACATTGTTTTGTTTTTTTTCTGAGCTGCTGAATATAAATTATAGAAACATTATGCATGCAGCAGATAGAGGGCGTCTGCACCAGTTTTGGCACTGGTTCCCGGTCTCTCTCTCTCTCTCTCTCCAATTTTGTATCATATCAAAATTTGGCAAAATTCTTCCATAAAAACCAGGAAGACTTTTTTTCAGTAGTTAGGTAATTAACCTAATGTTATAACATGTCTGGTGACTCCCTAGACGGTGAAAAAATATGGTGGATATACGGTGGATAATTTTTGCTATAGCATGTAAATAAAAATCTGAAGTTGAATAAAAATATCAGAAATGCAATATTCAAGTTATATTACCTATATTTAGTCATCTGATAACATTTTTTACCCCACCGTTTATTTTTCTTTTGCTTTGCTTTTTAAAATGCCTCTCTATTTACAAAAATTGTGTACAAAAGAATAGAGATTTTACTGTGTAATTTGAACTATCCCCCCACTGATAAGAAAGTGCTTATTTTCAACAAGCTCGTGTAAAACAAATAAAATCTCAAAAGATTATGAAACACAGGGAAAACTATAGATCGATAATTATTGGAATGTATGATCAATAGAAATTTTTTGCCCGCACCTCGCGTGGCGATTAATGGCCATGATCAAGGAATTACTACTTGCGTTCACACGATTATTAAAACTAAAAACAGATTTTCTAATGAATTCATCAAAGGATGGGACGTCATTTAAGACAAACATCATGCTTGCACTACAATGTCTAGGCTGCTTTAGCAGCAAACGTAAGGCATTGTTATAACATACTTTCAGTGATCTCAGAGTGCTCTTATTATATCTACACCATAAGGTTGAACAGTACATGCTGACACAGTAACTTTTAAATAGATAACATTTAGTCGTAGTAGAACATTTACCAAACTTTCTATTTAGGGAGTTGGCCCTAATGCAAATAGATCGATATTGACGTTTGATCTCACTTTCATCACTCAGATTATTACTTATCACATGGCCAAGATAGGTTATTGAATTATCAACGTTTAGAGGTGCCCCATTTAAGGTCATAATTATGTGGAACACCTTTGAGGTTGCGGACTTTCGGGCAAAATAGCAAGCATTTGGATTTGGTTTCATTAAAAGTAATATCATGGTCACTAGCAAAACCTTCACAGAGTCCAATTAGGCTTTGTAAGCCAGCTACTGACGGAGCCAAAAAAACCAAGTCATCGGCAAAGCTTAGGCAATTCAGTTTAAGACTGTTAATTTCACAACCTTCTTTTGACTTAGTCAGTTCAACAGTTAACGGATCAGTGTACACATTGTAAAGTAGAGGGGACATAATGCCTCCCTGGCGAACCCCATTACAGTGAAAGAATCGGAAACGGAACTACCCCACCTGACAACAAATTCCTGATTCCTATACCATGACCTCAGTATCTTAACTATAGGTGAAGCGGTACGCCTGTCAATTAAGGTCTTGAAAAGTGTCCAGTGGTTCACTTTATCAAAGGCTTTGCTAGCGTCCAAGAAACAGCAATAAACTGGGCTACCATGATTGTTGTAATGCTCGATAATCTGTTAAGAGCAAATATACACAATTCGGTTGAGTGACCAGATTTGAAGGCAAACTGGTTGTCATGGGAGTCCAGTGAATTGCCACAATTCTGTAACATTCAAATTATATTTTAAATTCAATATATTCGGAGAATGTTTAGCATGGAACTTGTTTTTGGAATTGGCATATGATACAAGCATCACATGTGATACACATTTTGAAATGGAGTCTCTAACTTACTGGACAAATACTGATATCAACCATCGGCATTTCTTTAAAACTCACTGAATTGCAACATTACAATTGAAAGCTTCTTTCCACATTCCATTTAATTAAATTCACCTTAACATGATGTTCACAAACATTTTAAATTTCATATATATTATTGAAGCAGTGTAGTTTAAATATAGTGCACAATTTGTTTCCCTGAGAAAACTCCTAAATTTACTAGTTTAGAATAGAAGGCTAAACCACTATAGCTCTCATTATTAAGCCCACCTATAAGCCTGTGTTCACAGATGGGCTTATACCCGAGACAATATGGTAACTAGAAACCAGGAGGAGGTAAGACAGGAACGTTCGATTTAAACCCTGGAGATGGTCCAGAAGTTTTGTCTAAAAAGATATCAGATGAAGTATTGTCTGTTTCTGATTTCTTTTCTATTATGCTATATGCTATGTCCTTTAGCCCACAACTTACTGGGCTTACTTTTGAATCACATTTCTTTTTATTTTGAGTAAACGATGTTGACGAAGAATCGTTTTTATCACTTTTGATCAATTTCTTTGGTTCGCCATCTGAATGTTGTTGTCTTTGAAAATGATTTCTACTTCTGTAATTTTGATGATCAGATTGTTTGTCTTTGTTACTTTGCTTATCACTCTTCAATTGTTCATTATGTTTTAATTCATCATCATTACAATTGTTTTTTTCAACTTTGTCACTAGTACTGCTTGTTTTATTTAGTAGATGACCGCTCTTAATCTCACTAGATATACTATGGTGTTGCTTTTCTCTTGTGGAACCACTGGATCTTGGCCGTTGACTTTTGGTACCTGGTATATGATGTTGTTGATTTCTGGTGCTTGGTCGATCATATTGTTGACCTCTGCTGCCTGGTCGATCATGATGTTGACCTCTGCTGCTTGGTCGATCATGATGTTGACCTCTGCTGCTTGATCGAACATGATGTTGACCTCTGCTGCTTGGTCGATCATGTTGACCTCTGCTGCTTGGTCGATCATGTTGACCTCTGCTGCTTGGTCGATCATGATGTTGACCTCTGCTGCTTGGTCGATCATGATGTTGACCTCTGCTGCTTGGTCGATCATGATGTTGACCTCTGCTGCTTAGTCGATCATGATGTTGACCTCTGCTGGTTGGTCGATCATGATGTTGATCTCTGCTGGTTGGTCGATCATGATGTTGATCTCTGCTGCTAGGTCGATCATGATACTGTTGACTTCTGGTGTTTGCTGTTGAACTTTCATCTGTTTCTTTAGTTGAATCTTTGACCTCACAGGGATGCTCATTTTTAGTTTCATTTGATTTGTGGCATATACTTACAGAACCAGCTTCACTATGTAGATCTTTTCTAACACTACTTGAATTCTGTTTGTCACCTGTTGTATTTTTATTTGCTGAAGGAGAATCCCATACACTTTGAAGTTTCGGATTAACACATCGAGTTGAGTTGCCACCTGAGTAAGCTTGTCGAGTTTGTTTACCATTCAAATAACTACATTCATCTTTATTACGCCAACGGCTTGTTTTTCTTTCATCAGTTCTATAGTGATTATAACTTTTCTCATATTTTTTATCGAATTGTTTAGTACGTGTTTCTTGCAAGTTCTTACTTAGTAGTGAATTATCTTGTTTGTTTCCCTCTTTTTCTAGTTTTGCATCACATTCACTTTTGTTTTTATCGTCTTTATCAGCATCACTGGCTTCCGTTTTTTTATTTATTGAACTTTCAGAGGGAATTCCAGCTCTTTTCTGATCATTTTCATCAGATAGCTGTCCAGTTGGCAACATATCACTACCTATAACATTCTCCTCATTTTTCTTTATGTCAGATTTAAATTCCTTTGTCCTTTGTCTGTTTATATCTTCATCATTTTCTTCTTTTCTGAACCTTCTTTCTTCTCTTTGATTTGTTAGTTGTCTTTCTCTATATGTGTTGCCATGTTTGTTTGCTCTTCTTGGTTTTGTTGCCTTTGTATTTCTTTCGTCACTTTCTCTATATGCTGAAGTTTTCTTATCATCATGAAGTCTCAGACTTGCTAAAGGAGCTGAAACGGTCTGAATATAAATTGAATGTTTATAGAGTTATAAAATATATTGATTGAATTGAAATATTTTAATGATACTCGGTTCTTCTTCAGTTAAAGACTGGTTTTCCAGAGGGCCCAGTTATGATGATCAGTGTGTGTGTGTACTAGTACACCGGGGTAAACCTCCTAATCGCCTCGAAAGATGTACTAGGTACTATGTACAGATTAATTTTTGAACTAAATAACTTTACTTATAATTACTAATTTTGATGGCTAGTCCAAACAACGACACAGAAAGTTTGCCAGTCAAAAATGAATGTTTGATAGTTAGTCACTTACCGTTGAAATATCCAAAAGGAACTTATTGCTTTCTGCTTCCACGTCAATGATGCCACCTTGATCAGCTTGTTTCTTGTACAATTCCTTCATCTTCTCCTGCCACTTCCTCATATTATCATCTGGTACAAACAATTCATCTTTATCAGACATCAAACCAACATGAACGTTCTGTTCACTCTGATATGATATTGGTTCTCTGCAAACTGGACAGACAATCTCTAGTTGTTTTGGTGTCTGTTGTGGCATGCTCTGTTGAATCTCAGCAATTTCTTTCTCATAATCACTGGTGCAAACATCAATATACCTTTGAAGACAACTTAGATGAAAATAATGGTAACATTCTGTTTTTGTGAAAGAATCTTCCTCCTGTTTAAACAAAATATTATCAATAAATCTCTATTTTCCATTATACTGTATGAAACACATTATAACAGATTGAGGATGTAGGCTTACAGTACCACAAATAGAAAAACTAAAACCATTTTATTGACAACAACACATACAATAAACACTGAACCTAAATACAGTAACAATTCACACAACAACCCACTTATCCACCGCCTTAGTATATATGCATAATTTAAACAAAAGTGCTTTCCCAAAGAATGTCAATATTGAATTTTATTTTTGATTTTCACATACTGTACCTGGAAACCAGTGAGACAGACAGCACAATCACAGCTTGGTGTGTTGTTGTGTGTTAGACCATCATTAGCATGCTATGAAATAAAACAACATTATTATAATAAATTAAATTTTGAAATACACTTTGAAACTTAGACTGAGAGTTAAGGTTGCTCGATTTGGTCATATTAAACACTTTTAATTTACTTATTAAACCAAAGGGAGTTAAGTATGTTTAGAGTTATCAATAAAGCTTTTGTTAAATCATATTTGTAAATCTAAACCTAATATTTTACCTGGATGAGTGAAAAAAGGACTTGATTCCCACAATTCTCAGTAGCATACTCTTCCAGTGATTTCTTTAAGCTAAAAATAAAGTTGATATTATATAATTTTACAATTATTGGCGAGTGTTAATTTTTTATAGCGCCACTCCAAAGCTCATGGTGCAGTCAAAAAAGATCAGAACAAGCAAGTTTTAAGTAATGACTTAAATCTGTCCAATGATGAGGAGTTTTTAAATGGTTCCAGAGCCTCTAGTTAGTATTACTAACAAAAAACGGTGTATTTTTGTTTAATTACAATAGTCACTTCAGTCTATTTACTATTTGAATTTGTAAAATAAATATTCATACCCGTTTACAAACTCATCAGATATTCCTCTTGGGTTCTTGATGGTAATTTTTGGTTCTACATGTGGATACTATTAACATAATAAAAGATAACAATATTAGACTAGGATGTTATAAGGTGTAAAACAATTTGAAATATTTTGGGTTAATTTAGCCTTATATAATGTTTACATAGCCAGTGTTAAGAACACTTTAAATTGAAGTTTATATATGTTAACAAATTTACTATAAGATGCTGTTAACCATGCTCTGATGATCTGGGTAGGATTTGGATATTGTAAAGTGGTCTTAAAAGCTGTTCTTATCACTTTTTGGTATAGAGATGCAACTTACTTTGTCTGGTATCTGTAAAATGAGTGTCAAGCACACATACTGTTGCTCTGCTTGGCCTGCTGTTGCAGGATGAATCACAATTTCAAGAAATTCTGTGATTCCACTGAAATTAAGAGAAAATCAAACCATCAAAATGTTAGAGTTCAGTGGATTTACATTTTATGATTGCATAATTCAACTATAAATGCTACATTAATTTCAATCTATGAAATGAGAATGAATAATAAATAAAATGCATTTATGCATATTTAATTACCTGTTATTTTTGGTTATTTTAAGTTCATCAATGTAAATTGAATTCAAGATGTCAATTTCTTCTTGTATTAATTGATGATCTTCTTCACTAAAAAACAAAACGTCAGTAAATTCACAAATCTTATTTTATTGAAAGCATGATCATGGAGTAAAAAATTCTTTACTCCATGTTGATAAAAGTAAACTATACTCTAGGCTAGCCTACCTAGGCCTAGGGCTGGGCTAGGCTACGCCTAGAGAGAGAGACTGCTACAGATCTAGGAAGCCAAGATCCACGTATTTAAAGCCTAGGCCCTAGAGACCCTAGCCTCCCTACCATGTCATATGTAAGCCTTCCTCGACCGTCCTCTGGTCCTCATCCTTCCTTGTCGACTCACTAGCACCGACCGAGGGTATGCCTAGCTTTAAAACCTGTTAAAAGCCATTATTGTACATGATTTATAAACTATAACCACATGTAATAACCAAAACTTACTAAACTACAAGACATTACCTTTCATAACTCGCCATATTTGGTTTTTAGTACTTTTTTATCTTTGATTATTGAGAGTTGTTGTGCAATAAATTGACCCATTTTACAGTGGCGGGTATGGAACGCAATGTCGTGGCATGGCACGCCACAAAGGACAAATTCTTTATCAGGTTCATTTGAATGCCACACAAATACCAATGTAGTCCACAATAAGTACAGTACCCCAAGTTATTTTTCTTTGGACCAATAGTAAGAAAGAAACTTCAAATATTTTGTTACCAATATTTTTTTAATAATTTTCATTCACCAAATTTACCAAATAAATTTTAATTTATTTTAAAAGAAAGTTTTCTCTACATTTATTTAACACAACATAATTGATTATTGCACAATTGTGATATAAAAGTAATTTTTAAAACGTGAAAAGCACTAAAATTAAACATTATTTATGTTTAATGAATGGAAGACATTGATAATTGATAAAATCCCAGTTACAGTATATTATCAAATTTTATATTTCAGATACATACAATGACTATTCGAATGTAGCTAAAAGAAGGTAAAGAGATCCAAATGTTATACATAGCTGCAGTGATAGCTTTCCACAGGTATACTATAGCAATAGCCTAGGGAAGAAAACAGGTGGCTTATAATACAATAATCACAACATTTAAATTCAGAATTTGTCATACAGGGGAACGCTATATAATATCAAGGCTGTAGCCACCAGTACAGTTGGTAAGGTTTCAACCTGACCACTTTTTGACAGATGCCTTTGACAACCCTGTTGCTTCAGAGATTGTTCCCTTTTCTTGTGGCTACATCATTGAATATTAATAGTAAAAAATACTGGTACCGAAAAGTAGTAAATAATTACATTTTGGTTTTTTTTAAAAGAGGGAGAGGAATTACATGAAGATCCGCCCTGCTATAAACCATCGTTCATACTTGGAATAGCATACAGTGTATGTATGGAGATGGTGTATGTATTGGTCAAAACATTATAAATAATAGTAAATACAACAAATGTACGTAAATCTAAGCTCTGGGGCCCCTGGGTTTAGCCAGTGAGGGCTCATACCCATTGGATTGGGTTATCTCCACCAATGATGTATACCCTTAATGTGTAATAACTTGTACCACAGTACTTCCCGAATAAAAAATGTATAATAAAATCTAGGTTTTGGTTGTTCCTTTAGAGTTGTGATGTGATAAAATTCTGCTCCATGATACTATTATTGTAATAGTAGAATAATTTAAGGAGCAAACCATATTTTTAACATAATAAAGTAAAATAATTATATAGTGAAGATAACCTGTCTATATTTAATACACAGTTTATGAGTACAAACCACTAGCTTAACCATTTACTATGTAGTAATAGGACATATATAAAATATAAAGATTCTTTACTCTCAAGCAGACAAAAAGAGATGCAACCCAATTACAAAATACTTTGAACATCAATTTACAATTAGAAAAATATTTCTCCTAGAATACCTAGTACTTCAGAATAAATCTATTATATTTGAAAGATTTTAAATTTTATAAATCCACTTATAATATAAGCAACCACATAGTGGTATAATCTTTAAAATTCTTATATTCAAATAAGAACGATCTTATTTCAATCACATTCAATACTTTGTGCTCTATAACATGTTGTAACCTGTGAAACATTTCTTCTGACATCTCATACATTTTAAATGTGCATATTACCTTGTCACATTCATCATGTAACCACCAAGCCATTAGCAACATAATGTTCTTTTTGTATACATACTTTATTCCTAATAAAATATTGTTTATTCAAATGAAATCTAATTTGTTTAGACCACATGAAACACTAACAAAACTTCAACTAATACACCTTCACATATCTTCTCCTACAAATCCACTGTTAACAGGGCCGTAGCCACCAGTACATTTGGTATGGTTTCAACCTGACCACATTTTCAAAAAGGCCTTTGACAACCTATTTGCTTCAGAGATTGTTCCCTTTTCTTGCAAAAACCAGACCACTTTATTTCTGGCGGCTATATCACTGAATATTAATAATTTGCTGTTAATAGAGCTGTTTATTAGTATAGAATCTTGTGTTATAGGTTATTTGAGTATAGCTGTCGGTACACCTATCTTCATTCATTTATATAAACTTGTTTGACTTTAACTTATATTAATTACCGTTTATTTATTTATAATCAATAAACAGCAATTTGTTCGAACATGTGAACTGTGTGGCCCAAATTTGGTAATTACTTTATGAAGTCTCCGGGTAGAGTTCTACAGGACTTAGCTTGGCAATTAAACAACTTTATTCAAAGTTGGAATGTTTACTGAAGAAAGAACTTGCTGTCTGCTAAATCACCAATCTTGTTATTACATCTCCACCTATTGATCACCCAATTATTGATGTTTACTTTGACCTTTGACATGTAATACTCAGCTTAGAACAGGTTCATGTCGAACTTCTAAAACATCTGAAAACCAAAATGGAAGAGTATTATGAAATGCTTCTCATAAAACCAAGTAAAATAGTTCTGATGAAGGTAGCTTCTCATTTTAGTAATACCCAGTGATAGTTTGCTTAAGCTTCCTCTGCCCAGAATTTTTTATTTCTTTGTTGTATTGTATGTTATTAATTGTATTGATATTATGCTGATCAAATAAATAAACAAAAACAAACAGGGAGAGTACAAATAAAAGATTAAAAACAAGCATTTGATGTCTTACCTGCTATGATGCGATGCCAAGGCAGGGTGACATAATGAGCATTCAATATAAAGTTCTTTGAATGTCTTACCTGCTATGATGCGATGCCAAGGCAGTGTGACGTAAGTCAAATGAGCATTCAATATACGTTCTTTGAATGTCTTACCTGCTATGATGCAATGCCAAGGCAGGGTGACATATGTTAAATGAGCATTCAATATAAATTTCTTTGAATGTCTTACCTGCTATGATGCGATGCCAAGGCAGGGTGACATATTATGTTAAATGAGCATTCAATATAAAGTTCTTTGAATGTCTTACCTGCTATGATGCGATGCCAAGGCAGTGTGACGTACGTCAAATGAGCATTCAATATATGTTCTTTGGATGTCTTACCTGCTATGATGCGATGCCAAGGCAGTGTGACGTACGTCAAATGAGCATTCAATATATGTTCTTTGGATGTCTTACCTGCTATGATGCGATGCCAAGGCAGTGTGACATATGTTAAATGAGCATTCAATATATGTTCTTTGGATGTCTTACCTGCTATGATGCGATGCCAAGGCAGTGTGACGTACGTCAAATGAGCATTCAATATATGTTCTTTGGATGTCTTACCTGCTATGATGCGATGCCAAGGCAGTGTGACATATGTTAAATGAGCATTCAATATATGTTCTTTGGATGTCTTACCTGCTATGATGCGATGCCAAGGCAGTGTGACGTACGTCAAATGAGCATTCAATATATGTTCTTTGGATGTCTTACCTGCTATGATGCGATGCCAAGGCAGTGTGACATATGTTAAATGAGCATTCAATATATGTTCTTTGGATGTCTTACCTGCTATGATGCGATGCCAAGGCAGTGTGACATATGTTAAATGAGCATTCAATATATGTTCTTTGGATGTCTTACCTGCTATGATGCGATGCCAAGGCAGTGTGACGTACGTCAAATGAGCATTCAATATATGTTCTTTGGATGTCTTACCTGCTATGATGCGATGCCAAGGCAGTGTGACATATGTTAAATGAGCATTCAATATATGTTCTTTGGATGTCTTACCTGCTATGATGCGATGCCAAGGCAGTGTGACATATGTTAAATGAGCATTCAATATAAAGTTCTTTGAATGTCTTACCTGCTATGATGCAATGCCAAGGTAGTGTGACATATGTTAAATGAGCATTCAAAATAAAGTTCTTTGAATGTCTTACCTGCTATGATGCAATGCCAAGGCAGGGGGACATATGTTAAATGAGCATTCAATATATGTTCTTTGAATGTCTTACCTGCTATGATGCGATGCCAAGGCAGTGTGACGTACGTCAAATGAGCATTCAATATATGTTCTTTGGATGTCTTACCTGCTATGATGCGATGCCAAGGCAGTGTGACGTACGTCAAATGAGCATTCAATATAATATGTTCTTTGGATGTCTTACCTGCTATGATGCGATGCCAAGGCAGGGTGACATACGTCAAATGAGCATTCAATATATGTTCTTTGGAAGTTCTTCGTTTTAACCACTGTAATGCGTCTGAGCCCTGACGTGTCAGTTTTACATTAGGATCTGAATTTGAACAAACAAACTAAATAAAAGCAACATTTTAGGCTGATATATTTTAAGGTATAAATGTTATTTGCTGCAAAAATAATGAATGTTTTCAGTTGAATGGGAGAATAATCTTTCCATTCAATGGACATTATGATAATTATTTGTTTTTATAACTCAATGTCATTTTTTCAGTAATTTGCTTTTAGATTAATATATATATACCGATGATATATAATTCAAATATAATAATAATCAAATTCTTACTTGAAAGTTTTCGTTGTCGTTCTGGTAAATCGTTGGATTCTCTAGTGAGCTCAAACAACATGCCGCTATCTGAACTGGACTTCTTTAAACCATTCCTTAGTTGAGGAATGGGGGACGAGTTGCAAGAGCTTGAATAACGGATCTTCTATATTTAAAAAAAAAAAGGACTTAAAATGTTGCAAAAAAGCAAGAATATATTAAAAATTGATTTGCAAATGTTATGAATTGTTGATAAAACGCATCAGATATTAACTGCATTGTTTTATTTATGTACAGACAGTAGCATTCATTATTCATTACCTTATCTTAAACCTGACAAATTAATACTGTGATACAAACTTGACATTTTCCTGCATTCAAGCCTTCATAAATCACATTTTAAAGGCTACGACTAAATATTTTGCATACAGCAAAATAAAACTAATTTGGCTGTTTGGTAGCTGAGTTGTAGATTTAAGTAAATTATAATACTACATTTTTCAAGTTTCAGAGTTCTAAAATATTAAATTTCATATGTGTATTTAAACAAAATTTATTTTGTAAATTAATTACTTAATATAAAAGAAGGACTTTTTTCTCTGTTTTTACTTTTAATCTTATAAATAAAATTAAATGTTTTTTATTTACATTTTTATGGAAAAAACCTCAAAAAATGATTACCTCCGGAGAATTTGTAACACTATTACATCCACTGCCTTCGCTACCTGTACTATAATCGTCATAGCTACCATCTTTGGACAACCTCCTTCTATACCGACTGACCGCCATCTCTGCATGACCTTTACCCTCTGGTCCCTTCATTCTAATAAACTCAATTCTACCATGCGCCCCTTGAAAGAATCTCATAGGAACCTTCTCAACCATTTTAGACGTCATTGTTGCCTAAAAATGAAGAAAACATAGAAACAAATAAAATGATGATCGGTTTAATGTAAAGCTCTTTGTTAATGTTAATGTAAGGATTAAAAAAAATACAACATTAGCAAACATTAAAATGTAACAACCATAGTAAGTAGGAATAGATGTTAAATTAAAAGTGAGACTGAAAGGCAAATTGAAAGTGAGGCTGAAAGGCAAATTGAAAGTGAGGCTGAAAGGCAAATTGAAAGTAGCTACTTGATTATAATGATTGAAATAGACTTCACCTGCTTTATAATTAAGTACATGCTTAATATGAAATGATTTTACTTTGTAAGCCATTGCATACATAAGGACAAGAAAGAATATTGATTATACTAAAGATTACAATGAACTTTTTGAAAGACTCGATGCAAAATTTAATGTAATTTTTCTAATTTTTATTATTTTAAATACATTGCAGTTTATTTGGAGATAAAGTCTGGTACATGAATTACTGTGATGTCTTAACTTAAGTATGATACATGTATAAGAAGAGTGATGTCTTAACTTAAGTTACTGATACTCCCAAAGGAATATGATATGTTAAGTCAATAAGTTTTTATATGAAACGTTGTACCAGAGGCAGAATCAATAAAGAATTTAATAAAGACATTGCACATGAATCACGACCACCTGGGGGTGATGGATTTCCTAATGTCATTACAGTTTTTAACAACTTTCCTATAATAGAAATGAACTGGAACCGTCATGGAGACATCTTCAGCCATGTTGATTAGTACAAACAACAAAGTTGTCTGTTAAGCTATGTCTACAATATCAAACTAGTTTGACAGAAAAAGTATTATCAATTATGGCATGCCCAAATACATGGTAGTGATATGACATCATTTTGTCCATATATGGGCACATCACATATTTTTGTCACATAAAGTTTGTCTACAGTAGACAGTAACTGTAGTACAGTAACCATGTTAAAGTTCACCAAATTGAGATTAAAACTCGGATTCATCTACTCAGATACCAGTTTCAGAGCCGTGTTAATAATTAAGTGTGAGGGCAGTGTTGCCATTAGATCACTGCGAACTTTCAGACGATTATAGCCAATTTGGTTTAAAGAAAAATTTTTACTTTTAAAACTATACTTACCCGATTCTCATAGACGCGTTTGAGTGCTTCATATCTAACACAACCAAGGAAGACAACACTACGAAAGGATCCGTGACGTTCGTTGGCAACTAATTCTACACAAACCATCTGAGTGGCTTGTACCTTCATTCCACTAAACACCTGTCAAAAAATTAACATTAGTAAATTTTGTTAAGAAAATACAATGTATTGACATTAGTATGAACAATAGTATGGAAATTCAATGACCATGATATATTGAGCCAATGACCGATAAACAATGACCGAATTGACCGTTCCAATATTGCACTGCAATAGATTTAGTCTTATTACACCAGAATACAAATTTACACTGCAAATTTAATTGCACAAGGATTTATCAACGGAGGAAGAAATTTAATTTGCAAACTACAAATCCTCTTATAACAACAAGATTACAAAGCACAGTTAGTTGTGGAAAAATAATTAAACAAATTACACGATAGTAAAATAAATGATGAGAGTTCCAGCAACACAGCTTCAGCTTATCAAATATTATTATATAAAATCCGGTACTTAGGCAACCCACAACATTTTATTCCCCAAACTTGACCCAAATTCTGCTTGCTTAACAACATTACTGCAATTTTATGGTACAACTGTATATTATAATTGGTTTTCTGGTTGGTGACTTTAACAACGCTATAAAAATACAGATATGCAATTTGATATGTTTACGTTCTGAATTCAATGTTGTAATTGGTTTTGGGATGTTGACGATACATCTTGATGTGTTATCGATCTCATCTCAAGATATCAACTCATATCTAAATAGCCAAACAAACCAATTATCCAGACATAAGCACATGCTTAACAGTTGTCATCGAAATTCAAAAACCTTTACATTTCAAAATGTAATGAGTCCCGTAAGATGCAACCACTAGTAAATTCAAGTAAACGTAATAATTTAGTTTTTAAAGTACTATGTAAAAGGAATTTCAAAACATTGCTTTTTTAAGTACCTACTTTTATGATTTCTTGAACCATTTTTAATAGAAAAGTTTCCTTTATACTAAAATATTTAATCTATACAAATGGTATTTATACACCATGTAGGCCTTATGGTATTTATACACCATGTAGGCCTTATGGTATTTATACACCATGTAGGCCTTATGGTATTTATACACCATGTAGGCCTTATGGTATTTATACACCATGTAGGCCTTATGGTATTTATACACCATGTAGGCCTTATGGTATTTATACACCATGTAGGCCTTATGGTATTTATACACCATGTAGGCCTTATGGTATTTATACACCATGTAGGCCTTATGGTATTTATACACCATGAATATGTAGAGAATTTAAGTTTGTTATATGCTACTGTCAGATTTAAGAACTATTACCTACATAATTCAATAATTTTGTTTAAAATTTAACATTTTATCAAACTTTTATGAGAACATTTTAATTTAATTTTAGTTTTTCTGTAAAATCGTATTGAAGTTATTACTTGATACTACTGTACTCTGGTGTATTAAATCTTCACAGAGTGTGAAATGGCAGAAAAGCAATTTGTAATCTAGTTTTCACGAACTGAAAGACATTTCACAAAGTTGTGAAAACCAATTTAAGATGAAACTTAAATGTTGAGGGATGTATGAACAATTGTGAAATGGTTCTAAAAATATTTGAGATAAATAAATAAAATGACTAAAAATTAAATGTTAATGTTTTATTGCCGTGACTGTTTCATGAAAGAGGTAAATATAAACATCAGGTTAATTCTAATAATGGAATGGATGGCTGTACTTTTACAGGATTATATAAATTAGAAAGATAAAGCAGTAAGAAGCATTGTGCCTTAGGAAATAAAATCTGAATCAATATGGATTAATTCAGTTTTTATATTTAAAGATATATTGTCCCTCTAAAAAAAATGTTTTGAATATGTCATTTTAATGTCACATAATAGTTATTCACTTTGACCAAAAACTGGATCTAAAAAAAAATTATGTACCTGAAAAAATGTAATTTAAAGCAAAAAATACTTAAATTGTCTGTCAGACATTGGTTTTTGGTTAAAATTTAACATTCTTTTTTTTTTTAAAGAAGTGAATAACTATTAAAACTGCAAAATGGCCTATTTAAAGTCTGATTTTATTTCTTCATTTTTCTTGTTTTTGGGGACACTACATCCTTAATGTGATAAAACGCAAACTGTTATAACTTACCTCATCATAATTATCAATTAGAAAAAAAATGTTCGGATACGAAACTTGAGGCTCGACGCCTTTGCGATCCATCCTGCGTTTTGACGGCGAGGCAAAGACTTGTTTGTTGGAACTATGAAAAACTTGAAGTTTACCGTCGTTTTTGGTACAAACAGCACAAGTTAAGATGTAATCAAACTGCAAGTATTAAAATAGCAATTGTTGGATTAAAAAGTAATAATTTATACAGCAGGCCTTTATGTAATAACTGTTATTTGCATTAATCATGTTTTAATCAACTGGCCACATAATGATTTCATAATTTATTTATTCAGCAATATTTACATTGTCATTCAAAATTTAGTCTGTTAAAATATATTTGCATGTGATAATTCAAAATGCACTATTAAGTATTATTTATGCTATAGGAAAGAATGTTTTGCTATCAAAATGATTGGAATATACTGGGAAGGTTCTAAACTACATGATTGGAATATACTGGGAAGGTTCTAAACTACATGATTGGAATATACTGGGAAGATTCTAAACTACATTATTGGAATATACTGGGAAGGTACTAAACTACATTATTGGAATATACTGGGAAGGTTCTAAACTACATGATTGGAATATACTGGGAAGGTACTAAACTACATTATTGGAATATACTGGGAAGGTTCTAAACTACATTATTGGAATATACTGGGAAGGTTCTAAACTACATGATTGGAATATACTGGGAAGGTTCTAAACTACATTATTGGAATATACTGGGAAGGTTCTTAACTACATTATTAAAAAAAACCACAAAGCATGTTACACTTTAAAGCATGTTACACTTTATTCACTAACAGGGACAATTTTAATTTTATTTATACTATCTAAAATTCTACTTAAAAAGGTCACAGAGTTCTCTATATTGATTGACCGAAATTCACCTGATGTAGAATTAAATTGAGGTAAACCGTTTCTTCCCAGTCTACCGATGGATCACCAAGACTTGGTAAGTTCTTAGCATCATGCTTACGGAATACTTCAATAGATGCCTAATAAAAAAAAAAGTCACTTACGAAAACCAAGATTCACATATGAAAATACAAAACAAAAAGTAGGATTAAACTGTCAGACAATAAATCTAAGTTTTTATTATTTGTTTACTATAAATTACCAACTTGAAGAAACCAAACTATAATTTAGTATAGTCAACTGATTAGGTACATTGGTATCATTCAATTTAGATATGAACTTTTAAGAAGAGCCTGCAAACCACCAGTTAATAATACAATAATATATATAAAGTACCATGAATGAGGTTTATATCAGATAGGTATGGTAATATGTATACATCCCTGGTTATAAACAATAATAACAAGAATTTGTAAGATACTGTAGAACAACATAAATAAATTGAGATTGTAAACAAACTGCTGTAGTGTATTTTAACAACACAAAATATAATTTACAGCAGGTCCAATGAGAATGGCCACATTTAGGCAGTATATTTTATTGACTTTGATAGTAAACATATTATAAATTTATTGTTTCATTAGTAACACTGTTGGCAACAATGCATGTATAATAAAACGTATTCAGACATGCTACTGTAGATCAAATGTTTTTGCTGGTAGGAATTCTATTTACGATAACAGTAGGGCTATTGGATTGTCAACCATATTTCACCATTATTCGCTGGTATAATACTGTGCGTGTCTGTGCAATTGTTTTGTTTTGTAACTCATGCTAAATTTACGCCATTTCAGAAGCAAATCCAGAATTGTGTACTAAGGGTTTTGGCACATTAGACAGTTTCATTTTCTTATTTTATTTTATTGATTTCAGTGCAAAGATTGTGTAAATACTATTGTAATTTAATTAATGAGTGAAACTGTAGGCTACAAATGAAGTATTAAAAACATTCATCCCATCCATACATTCATCTTATTCATTCATTCCATTTATCCATTCCTTCCCAATCAACTTGATTATATTAAAGGCATCTCTTTAATGGAAGTAAAGTTCTGTCTACACCAGGGGCGGATCCAGAATTTTGTGAAAGTGGGGGCGCAACTGTAGAGAATCCACACCTGAGCCCCACCATGGTTGGGGCTGAGTTTAGGCGATTTTGAAAATGTAAAACCTCTAGATGGTCGGAAAAGGCACTCTCACGTTAAATAAATGTATTAAAAATTGATATTTTAAATATGAAAACTGAGGTACTAGCCTATTAAAGTGACATTTTCCCTATAGGCCTATTTTGAGTAAAGCGTCACAACAGGGCGTTTCGCGCAAGTCAGCGTTTGCACGTACATGGCGGAAAAGGTGCTTTTCCAAGGCCGTCGACAGGACCTGCGGTGGTGAAGAGAACTTTGTTAATTGACGCCCCTCCAATGGCTGGAAGAAATGGTACTCTCGCACATAAAATTCATGATAAATGGCACCTCTAATTTGCAGGAAAAGACACTCTCATAATAATGCTAATTACAGGACGATATAACATTTTTGTTGCCGATTTCATTCACTCAGTATTTAGTTTTGATTGCGTTCAAGTTCAATGCGAACGTCCATCTAGGGGAAGCAAATTTAATGCTTATTATGGCTCAATATTTATTTACATCAATTTGTTGAAGAAATTAAATATATAAATAGGTATTGATACAGTTGGGTGGGTGGCCTAGAAAAAAAATCGGTTGCTATAATGTACACTACAGTAGGGCCTACACAGTTACCACAGTAGGCCTACGATATTATTATTAACAAATCCTCTATGATGATGATCTGTAGGTAACCACGGCGTTCCATTTTTGACGTATATAGACTTTTATTTATGCTTGCTGACTGCCAGCTATCGAAACAATAGGTAGACGGTGTCCTTTGTACGAATCGTTCGAGCCCGAGTATGGGTACGATACACTCGTCAATATCATGTTACATCCGGGGACCAAAATGCGTTTATTTTTCTGGTGAAAATAGGTATTCATTTCGCAACTCTTAGAAATTTACAGCAACGGCAATGGTGACCTCTAATAAAAAGTAATTTAGCACGGGGCTGAAACAATGTATTTAAATCAAAAGTGAAAGTTTTACTCTTTTTTACGCTTCTTTTCCCGATTTTTTATTTTTTTTCCCTTATGGTAGGATAATTTTTCCCCCCAGATTTATAGGGGTGGGGGGAGGGGCGCCACCCCCCTGGATCCGCCACTGTACACTATCAACTAACAAACACAAAAAAGTGTGATGTGCCCAAATATGGTAGTGATATGCCTAAATATGGTAGTGATATGACATCATGTCCATATATGGGAATAGTAGGCCTACATACATAGTGTAAACAGAGCTTTAGATACAGTGATTCTTTTCTTTGAATAATAAAGTATGTAGCTGTCACTGTTTTTACATCATTAAAGTGGCATAAAGAACGTGGTGTCAGTTGAGTATAACTAAATAACCTGGATACTAGATTAAATTGAATGAGCATTGCAGATCAATATTTAATTACAAAACTTGACATGTTACTGAACTCAGCTGTTAATGAACTTTAACGCTATAGTAAACAAGATATTCTGTCAATCTACTAATACTGCAGCACAGTAGATTAAGATGGCTCCTCCAACTCACTCATTTCTAAATTGATTCTAATAAGTCATTTCGTTTTCATTTCTTTATTAGCAATAAAAAGAAATGCAAAAATACATATTCTAAGAAGAATAACCACAATTCCAAACTTGACCCTCAGGCCAGTCATTGCATCACAAACAATTCAATAATTAGGTTTGCGAACATGTTTCCAATTTCCAAACAGTCTTCGAACTGTAAAAATGTTACAAGTCTTCTGTAGCATACGCTCAATGAATTAACAACAATGGAGCAAATCTAATTTTATATCTCAATGATCTAACTTGTTCCTATTTACAGATGGAATCATACATTTTGATTCTTGAATTTTGTTCATCAGCAGCAACATATAATAACACTAAAGTATAATATGTAATTTACTAGTGTTCCATAGAAAGCAATGATTAATGATTTTGGCCTTAAGAAATCATTTTGCTATAACAAAGGCGATTAAGTTATACTCTCTAAAGGTAATTTTAAAGCTAAAAGTAAATTACAAAACAGTCTAAAAAGGTGAATATATTATAAAGAAGTCGGTCAAATAGATAATTATTGATAATAAAAGTGTATATTATTAGAAATATTGAAATAAATAACTTTTTAAGTAATACCATTTTATTTCACTGATTTTCACCACATTTATTTATAACAATAAAGAAATTTGGTAAAAAACTAAAAGTGAACTATTAAATTGTGAATGTGCGATACTGATTTAACCACCACCAAAATTAAATAGATTGTACAGATTGTCAGACAAACATCTATATAATGCTAAAAATTAATGAATGAAAAAGTATTTCACCAAAAATATCCAAAAACCCAATTTAAAAAGATGTCAAAAACCTTACCTGTACACACTTAGTGTTGGTAAAAAAGAAGAAAAAAAAATAATAATAAACCATTAATTAAAAAAATTATGAACTGTAAAATTAAAGTCATCTCTTGACATTCATCATTTACTTCACCATGTTTGTATTATCTTAAAATCAATATAAAAAAAATCAAAATTGATGTGTTTAATATTCCAGTTGAATAATTAATGTTTATTTAATGTTTACCACGCTTATTTGATTTTAGAATTTAAGATTAATTTTCATTTGACATTATACCTTTCTAGTACAGATTTTTGATAAAGAACACATTTAAATCATATAAACTTCAAAATATTACCTGGCCTTCCAAATTCTTTTGGGACAAAATATTGAAAAATATTGTATGGGTATTAAACCCGGTATTAAAAGGAGTAGTGAACTGGCTAAAAAGAAACACACAAACAAAATGATTAAAAGACAAAATTTGCTGAGAATAAATAAATGAGGTTTAGATATTTTTTCCAAAATATGCTCATTTAAAGTAGGTACTGTAGTTACTATAATAATATCCCATCCTACACTATTATTAGAATAATCAATAATTGTACAGATACAATAGATGCATCGATGACTCTTTCCACGGCCGTAAAAGGAACCCTGAGGCATCATCAATTTTAATATTTCCTGCAGAATAATTTTTATTGACGTTTCATTTTGAACAGTGCACAAATCAACAATTGTCAACGTTTAACAAAAGATATGGATTTATAATTTTCTATTCAAGCTAACTGGAAGGTTTTTGTAACATAAATAATTATGAACTAAGATGGTGTAACTTCATCAGTATGATTACATAACACTGCGATAAAAGTTCAACAAGGAATGAGTGAAATTTGTAATTTCACAGTACAGTTCTGGTGGCATTGGACTAAGCGGTTATACAACAACAAAGAGTTAAGGCCAATTTAAGCCGACGAGTGGTATTGTGTCTATCCCGACCGGAAACCAACCGTCCACTACGCGTTGCGTGTAAAAATGGTGATAAGGAAAAACATAGATTCTATATTTTTATTACCTTTATCTGTTTAAATTGGCCTTCAAATAGCTGATGACAATGATATTGAAATTAAATAATCAAATTAATAATAAATATTTATGTTTGTACCTGAGCTTCGTTACGAGTTTTGAATTCTTTCCTCCTCACAAAAAATAACATGTCATCTCCTTGATCGTCAACCTTCTCCAAAAAATGTTCTGCAAAGATTTTTGTCCAGAAGCAGTTTACATCCATTAACACATAACCACCTGGGAATGCAAATTATTAGCCATAAACATAATAGGGCCTATAATATGGGTGTCACGAAAGCTCAGACCACGAAAGCTCAGACCCCCTAAGACCTAAGATCACGAAAGCTAAGACCCAACACCTAAGATTACAAATATTTATCTTTCGCACCTGCCTTGTATTTTAACTCCCAACATTTATTCTGAATACCACACCTTAGAATTGGCACTTTCATGAAAAAGAATCACATATAAAGTAACAAATACATTTTTAAATTGATGATTTTACAGACGTTTTTCTCGCACACAAAATGACTAGCCTACAGTACAGTAGGCCTACCCCATGGGCCATGTTCAATGTTTTTGTTTCTATGGAACGTCAAAAGAGCAAAAATTATATAGAGGGCTGAAAACTCTGTGGAGTCCATCTACAGTGTGGATGGAACAATGTAAAATTAAAATTGTAATGATAATAGTATAATCATACAAGTACGAAGACATAAATACTGGCAAATAAATTTTAATTTAAAAATCATGATAAGTTTTTTGTTTCGTTTTCTTTCTATTTTTATACTTGTACTATTATTGTTGCTCTTTTGGCGCTCCATAGAAACAAAAACATTGAGCATGGGGAGCTCGACGAGTTACATTACAGTATACAAAGAAACACATCTGTAAAATCATCAATTTAAAGGATTTATTTATTTGTTATTATGTGTTTCTCCTTCTGAAAGTACTTATAAGTCCTAATTTTAAAGTGTGGTGTTCAGGATAAAGTTAGTCAACAAATTTGGAGTCAAAATACAAGAAAGGCAGGTGCGTAAGAAAAACATCCTCTGAAGCAACACAATGGAGTAAATATATACCAACAAACAACCCGTCAAGTTTGTTTGTTGTAAAGAAAAAATATACATTTACTCAACGGGCGAAAATAATGTGAGTTTATCTATGTTTTGCGGTAGTATTAAATTATATTTATGGTAATAAATGAAACCTACTGTGTTTAAAATTATGTATGGATAAACAAGTATTGTTTTTAAGCTGTAGTATATCTTAGTATTTGTAATCTTAGGTGTTGGGTCTTAGCTTTCGTGATCTTAGGTCTTAGGGGGTCTGAGCTTTCGTGGTCTGAGCTTTCGTGACACCCCCTATAATATATACATGAATCGAACATGCCTAAGTTCTGATTGGTTGCAGATTTTTCATGTTACAAAAATGTATTTTTTTTAATCCACTTTTATTCAATAAAAAAGTTTTTGACGAAAATGGCGCGCCATGAATTTAGGTGTTTGTTTCTACAACCGGCGGCCGAAAGGACTAGCGGCCGAAATGATCTAATCTAAAACCTCCTGGACACCTCTCGGACCAACCGGCCAGGTGAGGTACTGTAGTTCACAACACAGGTAGGCCAAGCAGAAGAGAAGGATGATGTTTACCTACCCAAATCATCGCATGTTGCACCTTGTTTATCTTTTTTCCGTTCAGATATAATGTCAGAAATCATTTGATGAAACGAACTTTGTCTTCGTGGCTTACGCCCTGAAGCTGCCATGTTACACGTCAAATTTAAAACCCGTTTTGTTTTGGCTAACTTTCCCTTCGCCTTACGAAATGTTGTTTTCCATCCACCACCACAACTCCACTGCACTCCGCCTCTTTTTTTTCACCACCAGCTAGGCAGAGTTAAAGGTTAAGTCGTCCAGTTAGGTTTGAGTCGTTGGGGGCGATATTACGATTTCTGGTTCAGTCAGACCACCATGATAAATAAACCTGTAAATTACTCAAAAACTCTTTTTTACAAGTTTTCATAACATTATTATAATTATCATAACCAGAACCATAGCCTATGTTTACGGCTTGGTTCTAGGTTTTATACCGTCAAGATTGTAAACTCCCACTCAAAAAAAAAAACAAATTTAAACACAAATTAAAAATCAACACAAAATCAAGTGAAAGAGTAAACTAATATTTAATCATCTAACGGATATGAATATTAATACATTGTATTTAATAAACAGTGTCTTGTAACCTATTGCACTATTAAAAGTATTATTACAAATATATCAAAGTAATTTTGGTAAATTTGGAATGGTTAATTTAAAGCTAAAATTGTTAGAAAAACCAAACTAATTTTTTTCTTCTTAAATACTTAGTATTTTACCAAGCGTCTACAACTACGATATTGTTATTTTTGCATATTTTTATTAGGTTTTTTGCGATCACTGTACCTACAACTAAAATATATTCTGTATTATATTATATTTCTACTATGGACTATATGTAATCTATTTCTTTATTTAATCAAAATGTAATCAATTAAAAAGATTACACAGAATTTTTTTTGTGCAACATGTCAATAAAAAAAATCTAAGATACAAATATATCCATAATCTATAAGTTAAAAAAAACAGCCGTAATATTGCAGTCAATATCAATGCACTGGTTGGGTGCGGTCAACCATAGAACCCTGCTTCCAACCTTAAATTAAGGGGACATTTCCCATAAATAGATGAGGGCAAATAGATGAGGGCAAATAGATGAGGGCAAATAGATGAGGGCAAATAGATGAGGGCAAATAGATGAGGGCAAATAGATGAGGGCAAATAGATGAGGGCAAATAGATGAGGGCAAATAGATGAGGGCAAATAGATGAGGGCAAATAGATGAGGGCAAATAGATGAAGGCAAATAGATGAGGGCAAATAGATGAAGGCAAATAGATGAGGGAAAATAGATGAGGGCAAATAGATGAAGGCAAATAGATGAGGGCAAATAGATGAGGGCAAATAGATGAGGGCAAATAGATGAGGGCAAATAGATGAGGGCAAATAGATGAAGGCAAATAGATGAGGGCAAATAGATGAGGGCAAATAGATGAGGGCAAATAGATGAGGGCAAATAGATGAGGGCAAATAGATGAGGGCAAATAGATGAGGTTTTAACACTACTCGTCCTATACTTTGCCGATTCTTGAAAGTGCATGTCTACTGTAAAAAAAAGAGGCAATATAAAGATGCCAAAAAGTGCAATACCACAAATGGTGAGAAACACCTTAATAAATCTATTTGGCAAGCCTTCCTAATCCCAATCTGGGAATAACCAGATGCATAAAACTTAAATTGAATTAAGTAAATACATTAATGTTTTAGAACTTCAATTTATGTTTCTTGTGTTTTTTGACTTTATGTTTCTTTCCGCCATGATAACCATAGTCACTGTCAGATGAGCTGCTGCTACTGCTGCTACTTGAACTTGAGCTACTACTACTGCTATGTTTCTTCTTCTTTTTGATTTTCTTTACCTGAAAAATAATCAAATAGCATCAAAGTATTTATTCTCTAATTTGTAAAAATTTCTTTAAAAATAAAATATTATTTATTGTTTTTACCTTGTGAACTGTGATACCACCTGGATGAGTAGGGTAGCCAGTCTGAAAATAAATACATGTATCAGAAACTTACAGACCAACTTCTTGTATAGTTGTTAAAAGATAAATAAGAATAATAACACCAAGAACAATAAGTGCAAATTTTGTGCTGGGTCAGTCAGAGAATTTCCAAAAATATAAACTACAACTCACTCTTATATACTTACCCCAACATGTTGAGGATACTGATTTGGTACTTGAGGATATACCCCTGCTGGAGGAGGAGCATAACCAGCAGGTGCTGGAGGGTAAGCCCCTGGAGCTGGTGGAGGGTAGGCCCCTGGAGCTGGTGGAGGATAGGCCCCTGGAGCTGGTGGAGGATAGGCCCCTGGAGCTGGTGGAGGATAGGCCCCTGGAGCTGGTGGAGGGTAGGCTCCTGGAGCTGGTGGAGGGTAAGCATCTGGGGCTGGGTAGCCCCCTCCAGGGGCTGGAGGATAACCAGTTTGTTGCTGTGGTGGGTAAACATGTTGCTGTGGGTAACTGCCTGGTTGCTGTGGGTAACCACCTGGTTGCTGTGGGTAACCACTCATATCTGAAATTAATTTATAAGCAATTTTCACAATTTTGTTTAAATTACATATCAATAATAGTATATTAAATATAGAAACTTTTTTTGTCAGTAATTCTTGATATTAAAAATAAAATATTTATTTATTTTTAGTATTGTGAGAAATCGTTAATTTGTTTAAATTTATTCTAATGAGCCTCACTCCTAAATTCTGCCACGCCCACTTAACTTCCTATCCTAGCCTAGTAGTAGTATTACTTTACTAAGGTGGCGAGAGGCTATAGGTAGAGGAGCCGTGATGATGATGATAAATAGTAAATACTGTACATATACTATAGGCCTGGTATGGTACTGGTAAGTAGGCTAGAGTAATTACTAATGGTAGGCAGTGTACCTGAGGCCTAATCATTATCTAAACAATAATAGACCACCCAGCCATACCTTATATCATCCGTAATATTACTTTGTGAGAAAGAATCCCCTGTTTTACTTTAATAATAATAATTGTGTAGATATTACTGTACTATATCTTTGGTGTTTGTGTTGTAGCAGCCTCACAGAGGACCTATGAAACGTCATAGGTGCCTTCAGTGGAATATCTCCGTCCAATATTAATCTTGGGCAGCTTCATCATCTTTGTCCGTCGGATTAAGAGGCTCATCAGAGGGCTTGCTCATTGGTATGAATAATTCATGAGATTAATTATCTCATAAGCTAGGACATATATGGGGCGTAAACAGAATAATTCATATTTCCTGTCGGCCTCTGGTCTTCACAAATCACCTCATCATCCTCTTTTTTTCATCATCCATTTTTCATCTCCTCAGTATTTTCATATCCCGGGTCTGTCATCGTTACTAACATCATCATCATCCTCGGTTGCATTTGGCAAATATTCGTCGAAAAAAAACCGATATATAATCTGTATCTAAGTTTAATGCTCAATGTTTTCAAAAAATTAAAATGTACAGTTACAGATTCAATATATATAAAAGATTACACAATTGTTTGCAAATAAAAATAAAATGTTATGTTTAGAATTCCCAGCATTATAAACATAAAATACCAGTATTTAATAGTTTTACGAATTATACAATATTATTTCACCCAGTTATTGTGATAAAAACTGCGCATTACAACAATGGAATTTGGAATTATCGATTATCATTTATGCACCACGAGGGCGCACCTTATCAAAAATCTAGCAGCAGGTTCTCCCATATTTCTGACTAAAACATAAATATGTACAATTTATATAAGTTGCGTTAAGTATCTAGTACAAGGTGAAATCAGCAAGTTAAGGCACATATCTCTATTATTATACAGTATATCGTTTAAATAGTACTATTAACAAATCAAATCGAACATTATACAGTACACGACGACATTACTTCAAATGGTTATCCCAACAATCAAACTCAATAAAATAGTATACAGTGCATCATAAAAAAGACGTCGGCTCATAATATTGCCAAGTAGACGATATTATAATACAAATTTAATTGTGTAAAATTATTTTACCAGTTAACATATTTTTGTTTTCAAAGTGTTTTAAATTATGCTATTTTAGAAACTTTTAATCAACGAAATATAAATTTGGTGCAGCTTTAGGTGCGACTGGTGATGTCATCTCTACATACGGGCTCTCCTTTTCTGGGTCTTTGAAATCACATTCTGCGTACACGTGGTTTTCTGCTTGAGATGCGTTTCTGGCTTGCAAGTCTTCAGGAGTCAACATGTAAACAGGGTTTTGAAATGAACCAAACTCCTCCTCTTCAATTTTCTTAGCCGGTAGTGACGTTTCATAACATGCGACACCAGTAGCCTGATCGCCAAGTTGTGATTGGGAAATCACAGCTATTTGAGGATAAGGCGTTTCCATTATTCCAAGTTCCCCCTGCTTTTCTTTTCGCCGTCTTCTAAAATAAAACCCCCAAAACACATTAATATAGACAATTCCAGAAGGCTTAATTTGATACTTAGACGTTAGATCATGATGTGTGGAGTAATGAGATTTAACCAAAACAAAAACTTATCTTACCTGATCAACAATATCAATAAGATGAACACGATTAGTAGAAGACCAAGAACCACCACTGGATATAACACTGCTTCTGATAAACCACCATCTTCATCCTGTATTTTTTGTTAATGCAATAATAAACGTTACACATTCGACTCTGCAAAGTAAACACACACACACACATCGACACCGCAAAGTCGCACTATCGACATCACAAAGTAAACGCATAGTACACATCGAAACCGCAAAGTAAACGCACAGTACACATCGACACCGCAAAGTAAACGCACAGTACACATCGAAACCGCAAAGTAAATGCACAGTACACATCGACACCGCAAAGTAAACGCACAGTACACATCGACACCGCAAAGTAAACGCACAGTAGGCCTACACATCAACATCACAAAGTAAACGCACAGTACACATCGACACCGCAAATTAAACGAACTCGTACCGGTACATAAACCATAAACCGTGCGCTTTCATTCGGGTTTTTTTTCTCAGAATCAGCTATTTATTTTCAAACGATACAGAAGTGTCTAAATATTGTTACATATTTTAGCGTCATGAACATCAGAATTAGTCGAATATTAACTTTTGTTGAATCACCTTAATCTATATTTAGTGACGGGAAATGGCATGACATACCACCAGATGATAATGTAATAATAATTACCGTTTGAGTTTGTTTTCCTTCTTTTGGAGAAAGAAGGTCATTGTTAGTTGGTTTTGAATGGTCATCAATCGGGTTACTCTGTGTCGTCTGTTTGTCCTCCATTGTCGTTTCGTAAATCATCGTTGTCTCATCCATGATCGTTGTCTCATCCATGATCGTTGTCTCATCCATGATCGTTGTCTCATCCATGATCGTTGTCTCATCCATTATTGTTGTTTCATCTATTATAGTTGTTAATACTGTTTCACACATAGAACCTATTGTACCATTTTTACAAATACAATTGTAATCGTCGATAAGATCTTGACAAACACCGTTGTTTAAACATGGCGATGATCCACACTCGTATATTTCATCAGAGCATCCCTCTCCTTCCCATCCTGGTGCGCATGTGCACGTGTAATTAGACGTACCATCTTCAAGTAAGTCCGATTTACACGTTGCGTTATTTGCGCATGGATTACTAATACACGCATCTTGTAGTAGATGACATCGCGATCCACCCCAGTTAGGCAAGCAGGTACAAACGTACGAGTTAATACCGTGTTCACACGTACCACCATTTAAACAAGGCATGTCTTTGCATTCATTAATGTCGTGGTCACACGAGGAACCTGTCCATCCAGCATCGCATATTTTGTTTCCAGAATCATCACACGTATAATGACCTTGTTCGCTATCTGTGTTCACACAATATGTTGAACATGAATCGCCATAATATCCCTGTTGACATTTAACCCTGTACTTCCATTGTATCCTTTGTAATGAAAATGAAAGTGAATGTTACAAACAGTGAATGTATAAATGTTGAGATTATCGGTATGCAAAGGAAGCCATTTCTATTATTTACATCCCTTTACAACATTATGTACGTTTAATGCGAAGAATGGTAGCTATGGACATAAATCGTTTAATTTTAAAGTTTAGAAAATGAAAATACATTGGCTTTATAAAGGTTCCCACTAAGACACAACGCAAGGACGTAAATGCACAACGCAAGCGAATTGACCAATCACAGGCGATAGTTTGAATAATCCATCGCTTGTGATTGATCAAATTCCTCGCGTTGCGCGTACGTCCTTGCGTTTGCGTCCTAGGCATGGTAACCAGGCTTTATAACACAAGTTTGTTCGGTATACCTTGCTCGCGTTCCCTGGAGAACCTTCGAGATCCACGGATGTGAGTTTGATTGGAACGGTACGGGTGTTTCAATTATATTGTAAAAAAGTTCATCCACTTTGTCATCACTGTTCGATGGATCGTAATCAAAAACTGAAATTTTTATTCGAAATCCACCCTAAATAAAAAGACATCTTTTTTTAAAATTTTGTTTGCAAAAGGTTTGACATAAACTGTAAAATGAGAAACAAAATCCGTTGAAGTCAGACGGCAGACAAACAGATTGGTTTCTATCTTCTGTAGGCCTGCTGACAATCTATTCTGCTTCCTAGTACTATGTGAAAATAGTTGAGAAAAGTAGTTAAAAAAGAGATGATTTAGAAATGAAGAATGAGTGAGAGGATAAAACAATTGTAGTTGTTTTTTTGTCGGTCTACACTATCAACCTTTTTATGTGACAAAAAATGTGATGCGATGATGTCATATCACTACCATATTTAGGCATATCATTACCGTACCATATTTAGGCACAACACACTTTTTTGTCAAACTAGTTCGATAGTGTAGACAGAGCTTTTAGAAAGAGAATGTATAATGATTTACCTGCCAAGACGAATGCGTTTTTGTAAACGGATTGGACACTCCGCCAGGCAAGGATGACGGAAAGTTGAAGTCATCATTATTTTCGTACACTCTAGTTGAAGTTTCACTGCCAATAGGACACTGTGAGAATGACTTTGAACTGTAAACAAACAAATCAGTTTATTAAAAGTTTACTTGCTAAATCAACCAATGATCAACATCCTAAAATGAACCATTTGAGCGTCATCAATATTAAAAGATGGTTGCTCTCAAACTTTATGTGAAAAAAAAAGTGATGTATATATGGACATGATGTCATATCACTACCATATTTGGACACATCACACTTTTTTTGTCAAACTAGTTTGATAGTGTAGACAGAAAACTCAGAATTTGGCATATTGAAATCTGCATTGTTTCTCGTTCACAGGAGTGCAGGAACTTATTGCTCATTTCATTTCACGACACATTTCTAAAACCATGAAAACAGGAAAATATGTTTAAACAATGTTTACCTTCCTGGATTATCAAGGCATATTTTGAATCTATTATCGCATCGATTAAGGCTGCATGCTCCGAAAAAGACGTCACAACAATTACCATTCAGCTCCTTACTTGAGGGATTTTGATAGTGATCTAGTTTGATCTCAATTTCCACTTCACTGAGCACAAGTACTACTGCCTATTGTCATACAAGAAAAGGTTTTGTTTGTTTGGCCTATTTCTATGAAGTATATAGAGTCATTAAAAACATAGGCCTAAGTCTACATACAAAACCGACAAACTTTGTCCAATTGGAAGATAAAAAAACAAATAAAACTGCGTTTTATCATTTAATATATTTAATCAAAGTGCAATCGACATATTATTATGTTGTCAATAATTATTGAAAAGCGGAAGATATTATAAATATTAATTTTTATTGCAACAATATTTATGGTTATTAATGACTTGAGAGGCTAATTGTAAATACTTATTATTTAATACTACCGTATTTGGATACAACAGTTGAATATTGGACAAATGAAATAATAAAAGAACGTACGACGGCTGTACACCGTGCATTCAAGTTCACACGTATTTGTTGAGAACAATATGTGCTAAGGAAATTTAAAACCAGATTAAAATGTTGTTCTGTTTGTTGTATTTTAACTATAATGAAGGTCGAGATAAAGGTCAGTGAATGTAGTTTAAAATCAGAGACCACTTAACAAACAAAAACTCTGTCAGATATTCAGAACGTGTCAATCGAAATAGGCTAGCCTAAAACAAAAACCTATCTGGTAACTTGTCTTTTATCAAATATTTGGTTGTAAAAATATGAAATAAAGAGACATTGTTTCCAAACAATCATGCCAGCGATGTAAAGGGCGCCATTGAATTGTGTGTGTAGCGTCAAATCTAAACATAACGTACGTAAAAACTAAACTGTGGTATTAGAAATCAGTTTCTAGATGGTTGATAGGTAAATTTAATTAAAATGTTGATAATGTGTGAACATAGGGAAAATAATCAGTAGGTGTTAAGTTTTATGTATATGACTAAATTACATACGATAAGTAGGGACTTTAGTTTTGATACTTGTTCCCCTTTCACCAATAGGATAATGTCATTAAATAACAACTCCCTGGTATTGATCAAGTTACCTGCACTTTGGCAAAGCACATTAAAATCGCATTTAATATTTATTTTACTTAATAGTAGCTTACTCATTTTGTAACCAAGTTAGGACACTGAAATATTACTACGTCTTTTAGGTCCTTATACGGTAATGCGATATTAATCATTTGAACCCTAAAATATGGGAAGGTTCCAATAATTCTTTTGTGAACTATTACCAATTGTGAAGCATTAGAAGACGGATTGATAGTGTATAATAGGATTTATGATTCAGACGTTAACAACTTCAATTGTGAATCACCCTTTCACGGTTCAGCCACTTTGTTTTGTGTTTTTGTTATTTTTGGTAAAAAGAAAAACAATGCTTCGAAAAACGAAACTGAAGTAGGCCTACAATTGATAAAACAGATAAAAATTACGATAGAAGTTGTTGGTCCACTATAAGAATAAAACTTTGAAACTTGAAAATGCTGCTACAACTAAGTGATACTAAAATGTCACGAGCAATAAAATACCACGATACATTAGTGGTAAATTCTTAATTACGTTCTCTCATTAAGAACCGATCAAACATTTCCAATTTAGGCCTTACTATAATTATAATCTCGACCGTTTAGGACTGCACACATTCAGTGAATTGTTCTCTGACAAAAACTATTGTCGAGTAACACAGTACTTGACCTGATAATCGATATCTGTCAATTTATATAACCTGATGGTGTTTCAATTATTGATTGGTGTTTGTGTTTACACATAAATTGATAGAAACACGCAAAACAGACAATAATAATATTAAATGTACCTCATTGACAATTTATAAAATTGCTATATACCGCGGTATTGAAGGTATTGTGTTGGTTGGGTCCGTTTTTGAGAATAGTGTTAATTATAAAATGTTAAATACAAAGAGTCAAGAACACAACTACAAAGATAATATGTTTGAAAATGTTCATTTGGTTTGTAGAAAAAAAAAAAGAATATTTCCAAAATAACTTACAAAGATATGTATCTGTTAGTGAACAACAAATTGTTGTGATTTCTGTACCCCTCGAGGTACCTTCATATCCCATTACTTCTACCAATGCAAAAATTGCCTTACTTGGTGAAATGCTTAAAAAAGCAAAGAACTCTCGTTTCAGAGAATTTAGAAGCGGATTAAGAAGAGATTATCATTTTGTAGGCTTGTTGTTAAGTTTACAATAGCATTTTGTTTAAAGTATTGTCTACTCTGACAAGTTTAGCAGACTTACTAACCGATTTCAAACAATGTATACATCTGTAAATATTAACCCCCATCACGTACATCCTTTTCGCTAATATCTCTTGACCTCAATAATAGAACATACTACAGTGTTGTCATGGTAATTTCTGTATAATCATGCACACCGAAAAGCACTGTGGGTGAACCTGGTGTCGGATTCATCTTGGCTTAGATTTCGGGCCCATTTCGGGTCATGGTAGGTACAACAGCAAAGGTGCCTGGTACAACATTAATACTATTTCTACCTAATCAAAGCGACAACGATATAGAGCATGTACACCAAGACTAACATACAGGAAAATAATAGAATATCATTTTTTGTCAAAGATACAACTACAATAATAGTCGATGTATGTATAGGCCCTATATAACGAAGATGGGGAAAACCATACATTGTGGTAAAACCCCAAGGGAACAGAACCCATTGCGTTTTTCCTATTTGGAGTCTAGGTTTCTTTTGATTGCACTGTATTGCTTACTGCATGATTTACATATCAATGCAACAATAAAATGTTTAAAAACAATCATACACGGTCCTTGCAGTATAAAAACAATTCACAGTAGCCTTAGGCCTACATAAAACCCTCAAACATTAATCCTAAAAGTAAATACAGATTGTGAACCTAAAACGGCACACAAATATGAATGTGAAATACGTACTGGTAATGGTATGTCATGTTGTTATTAGTACTGTATATTGTAGGCATATTATAATACTTTATATATTGATGAATCTTTTATTATAATTAGTATTCGTATCGATCGTACGTCGACGTTAATCCGGCCACCTAAAATGAAGTATTGTTATCAAACCGGTAGTTACAATATTTCCCACCGGACGATTACGACCACTATTAATTTCGAATGTCAAATGTAAGTAAAGTAAAAGGAACGAATTTAAGTCTTAATAAGGCCATGTCCTTACTTATTATGGAACTCGCATACCAAAACAAAAATGACAATCATTTGTCTAAATATTTTTGTGAATGAACTAGTATGTTATATATAGTATCTGTTTACCATTTGATATGTAGCTTAAATAAACCTAAACTTATTTAATCAAATATGTTTATTACCTGAAAACAAACGACAGCTTGTATTAACAACATAGTATCCATCCTCTTCAATTGCCCGTGTTACTACCAACACAACTGCAAACTGACGGTGAAACTGACAGGACTATTGAATGCTGATGTAGAACCACTCAAGCTTAAAGTTATTGTGTGACGTCACAGTTCTCATTTAAATAACACAAAACATTCGTAATTTACAGCAAAGTCATAATAAATAATTGACACATATATATATTTTTAAACCTAAATTAAACAACGTACGCGTAACAGACATGAAAAACACAATTTAGAAACACAGGAAACGAAGGACTGATTCTGATGGTGAAATATAAATTAGGCCTATAGGATACTAAAGTTGATTTTATATCCGAATAACAGATGATACAGGTTCGTTTGATCAGGCATTGCTTTTCTACATAGCAAATTAATTTTGAGCAAATTCCTGGATTGGCATCAACTTAAGCAAACCAAAGCTCTTTTTCAGTTTCCAGTTTAAAAAGCTTGAGGACAAATATAAAATACAAAATACAAAATACACTATCAAACTAGTATGACAAAAAAGTGTGATCAAATTAGGATGTCATACCACTACCATATTTAAGCACATCACAACCATGTATTTGGACAGATCACACTTTTTTTGTCAAACTAGTTTGACAGACTTTAGACTTCCGAATAGAGACAAACAAATGTTTTAGTAAAGTTTGCAGTGTTACTATACTTTAGTTAAGAACTAAAGATTATATTTTACAGTCTCGTTTTTTGATGAGGAATCAGCAACTCAACAAGACTGATTTTTAAATAGAGAGGACGCCCTCATTAATAAAAGCCTCTTCACTTTTGTATCTTTTAGAAGGCTTTGTAATACGCATGTGTGAGTTTCTGTAATTATCGCATTGTAGGCTCGCTTTTGTTTGACCTTGGAGGGTCCATAGGCGAAAGAAGGCTATCAACACGGGAGAGAGAACACACGCAGCCTCCAGCCTTCACTACCATTTTACTTTGGATATTATTTAGCTGGCTATTTTCTATTTGATACAAAGAATTTTGAATTTTAAAATGGGAGAAGACAATACGATGATATGGTGTACGAAATATATCCTAATGGTGATATGTGTTGTTGCAATAGCGGTGAGTTCACACTCTTTTATAATTCGGCATTTTCAAATTCTCCACTCGCTGACATCTCTAGGGATGAGAATGTTCCTCTTTAATGACATGTCATACTTATTAACTTGCAAAGCATGTTATAGATAGTGTAGTTTATAATATTTTAGAGGGTTAAGCCGACAGACAATAATGGACCTGGTTCATGTTATATTAAAAAAAAAATAAGTACTGTTTCTTTTTGTATCTTACGTAACGTACAATTTATTTAATTAGAAGAAAAAAACCCATTTGTTTCTTTTTTTAACATGTACATGGATGTACATACAAAATTGTTGACAAAATAGGCAACCGAAAATGTTAAATGCATTTGGTAGGCTAGCACAACAGAGAGGTTCAATGATTTGAATTGTAAATAACGGTTCATTATGTGCACTACACCAGAGTGTTCGCAGTCTACAGAAAAATAATATAATAACCAGGCTGCTTACTATTGTTACGACGACACAAACCTTTCATCGGCTGCCCGTTTTTATTCCGCCTCAGGTTCTGTTTATGCTTTTTGTAACTACATAAACAGATAAGCCTGTGGTATTTGTACGAAATATTTTCACACTACGTTTGAAATATCTACACGCTTGGAAGAATTTGACAAACGCACTCAACACGGGACTAAACACTCGTATAATATTACCATTTTTATCAGTTTATATACATTACTATAGTGTTATTTTTTATCACATTTTATTTTTGTACTATGTTGTTTTGTTCAAATGTGTGACATTTTGTTTGTCTGACGTATCACCATCCACATGGATGCCAACAGATCGTAGAAAATGAAAAGGATCTTTCACAATTATTTGTTTTCTAAATTTGAATTTCTCACTTATAATTTAGTTTCTGAATTACGAGACAGTTTGAAAATTGATAGTACAAAAAAACTGAAATTAAGCACGCGAACTCAGCCCTGCTGTCAATCTTAAGTCTTCAATTGTTCCTAAATTACCCCTCGTTGAATCCTTCCTGTTCTGAGCTTTAAACAATAATTGATTTGTTTTATCCTCTGGGCTATAAAAATATGAATAATTCAAAAAATTTATATCGATTTTTAATGTACTAAATTACACACATTTGCCGAATTAATTTGAATGGTATTGATTTTTATATTGTGAAGAGCGTCTCCGTGTAAAGAAAGTATATAATGTTGATTCAATTGAAACTGTTGAGTATAATACTGACATTTTAAGACAAAATACCGTTTGCTTTTGAACCTATAATAGAATGGAATGGAATTTATGGTGAGAGATCTGAATGTATATTAAAAGACATGAGAAACTTTAATTGATTAAAACCAACAACTAAAATTAGAATATGGGGCGGATTGTCTGAGGTGGTAATACATTACGTGGGTACAATAACACCACTAAAATGAAACGTACTTAGTCAGGCCATAAAACAAGACTATAATGCTCACCTTAAAATAGCAGTCATACTCGAACGATTTGAATTGAATCGAAATTTATGTGGGTAGGTAATTCGTACACTGATAATTCATAATAAGGCTCGCATGAAAAGAAATGATAGTCGGCGAGAAATCTTTAATTCCATACTTAAAATAGAATTCATGTACTGAATTGTGGTAAGCAATTCCAAATTGAATTTAAAAGCAACCTTCTTTACTCAAATTTCAAAGAACTTTTTAGTGGGGAATCCCCGTCTCTTGCTGCGCTTGATACAAGAAGGTCAGCGTGAAGGTCAATAGAGACCTCTCCAGTAATGGAGATACTCCAATTTATAACACGTATTAATAATGCATAATTACAGAGTATCTACAATTACATAAAGCCAATATGGATTACAAAGCTTTCAAAGATTACACTAGTGTATAAGTAACTTTACCTTAAACACTAACTCTATCTATCGACTATCTTTGAAGTGACTATAATTATGAGTATAAAGAAGACGTACTATACGAAATAATTATTAAATTATAATTTGTGAACATATTTGTGATAATATGAATTCATCATTAGTAAAAGCACAAACATTACAAAATGATTACTAATACTATAGTTATCAATGCTATATGAAATATAAAAACGACAACTAGGCGTCTCAACTGAAGAAAGAGGGACTGATCAAGTAATCCATTTTACTTTGCCTAATAATGATATGTATGGACGATGTCAATTCACCTTATCTCTCATGATGATCACATCGCATTATCATTTTGGCATATTCAACTGTGGTATATGTCATTGATGTAATCTGCTGTAAACCAGCAAGGCCTACTGTGGAATTTGTCAAAAGTTAATGCGTTTCTTATCTTGTCAAATCTCTCCGAGGATTCTTACATAATCTTTTAGTTAGAATTAATAGCTTTGAAATCAATAATAAGAAAGTATATAAATATTGTCGTATTGGTTCAGTCTCAACGAAGTTAGGGTCCCATGCCCAATATGCCTGTGAAATAGAAATAGTATAGTGCTATATACCGTACAATTCCGGGATTCAATGCCTTCTGGTCCAAAGTTTGTAGCACTTATGTGGTTTGTGCCACGTCAAAACAGCCAATTCCAATGGGATTTAAAAAATAACAACATATTAACTAATATTATTTTAATTTTATAATTGATAAGAGTTATTTCGTTCGGATAAACATACTGTAATTTGTTTTTGAAGTTTGAGTATTTCAATATCGTCTTTACAATGATCCGTACCGTATAGAGTGGATGATGAGATTGCAGTAATCAGATGTGCATATTGAGAACAAGCAGACGACGTATGTTTACGTGAAATATGTCGCACATGAAAATGAGTGTATCTAATTACTTTAATATTTCTTGTTGATTTTACTCCAACGATTCAAATTTTTCTTCTAAAAACTCCAGTCTTCTTGCTCAGTTAACAATTTTAAGCAATATTTTTATATTTTATACGGCATACGACAATTATCATTCATTGGTAGATCATGAGATTAATAATAAATACGTAAATGATTAATTAACCCTTGACTGACCGTTATGAATAAATAATTCTGGTAAATGGAACACGATTCCAAATGTTTACCACCTGTTTAGGCATTAGATTCCTACACAGTTGGAATCGTAATCAAGTTAATTCTTAAAGCGTGGGTCTCACTAGAGACGCAACGCAATGGCGTACGCGCAACGTAAGCAAGTTCATCAATGACAAGTCACAGTTCGAATAATCCATCGCTTATGATTGGTCAAATCACTTATGTACGTTGCGATACGTCCTTGCGTTGCGTCACTAGTGGGAACAAACCTTAAGCCGATACGCGATCGATCATCTGGTCCTTCCATGGAGGAGAAATCATATAAGTTTCTTCCTTACGGTCTTTACAACGTAAGGTCGTTACGGCCGGGTTAATACATTGTCATGTTTGTTTCCACGTTCTTGTGGTTTTGTTATGACAGGCCAAAATATTAAAGTTGCGTACTGGAATATATAGCCTACTGTTGTAGGTCTAAATGTGTTTTTTTAAACAACAACACCTGCCGCAGCTTGTTACATCCAAACATATATTAACAATACTTCGACTTGTTACTTTATTAACATGACTTGCTGCTACAACTAGTGCTAAATTACGTGTGTAATTCAGAGAGGTTTGTCCTTGGCAGTTCTTCATGTCTGTTGAACTTGATTGTGTCAATGAATAATGGAATATGATATAGATCGTTATCTATCTTATTGTATCCCCCCTTTGTTTCATTTACAGTCAATGTATTCAAATCGCGTCTTTAGAACAAAGGATGAGAGATTATATCACATATTGATAACACGTGGCTGAATGCCAGCTGAACATTAATCTCATACCAAACTCAAAAGTCATAAATAAATAAATATTTATTTTGCCCGAATCCAAGAAAATGTTTTAATTTTAAACAAAATATATTGATGCATGAAAATAAATACATTCTGTACGTTATCAGAATATAATTTATCCGTTTATACTACGTTTATACACGACAAATATGGTATGTACATGAAATCAAAGACGTCATTGGTATATTTTTTGCAGTAACCCTTCACTTTGACATTTATTGATATATCGCCAAGACTGGGTGCGACCGGTGATTATAATACCTGATAACATATACATTGACTTTTAAAATTGCATTTCGAAAGTTGTATCGAGTTAATATGCCGTTTAATAGCAGATCCACGTGCAGTACTATTAATAATAGTAATAATTAATTCAGATAATAGTAATAATTAATTCAGACAACTATTGGCCGTGTAATGAGAGTTAATTATTAACGCATACTGAAAACATCTACATGAATACACACATATACAGTAGTAAGTCAATATTTTAATATTGATACAATTATTTATCGTTGATTGTTGATTTATACAAAAAAATGTCCCCAATTCAAATTTATTGTAATTGCTAAGGATATTTATTTTCCTATTTGATTTGTGTTTTATTTGTAAATGCTGTTAATATATATAGTACTTGCCAGTTCTTATACTATGACGTTATCCAAATTCCTTCACTTGCTGTGAATTATTATTATAAAGGGCTGTGTTGCCCGAAAGCTCGGCTAACTTTTCTGGCTGTTTTAATTTAGCTTTTCGCTTTCTTTTTGTATCTCCATTGAGATCCAGCCACTGATACCCACATCATTGTCATATTTCAGTTATTTGCCTTTGGATTTATATACTGAGATATGTGTGTTATAATTAAATGATGAATTATAAATAATTAAGTGATTGTGTATGATTGAATATGCCTACTGTAGGCCTAATGGTGAAATATATACACCGAGATATGTTTCAATTCAAAGATAATTATTAGCAAAGTCTGTTTTTTTTTTTTTTTGTGTATGACAAATGCATAATTTCGATATTGGAGAATCTTCAGCTTACCGCGGATTGTATGTTTTCCATAAATTAATAGTTACATTCATTTTGTTCAAACATTTCTATTTAACATGAATGCATTTTTTAAATCCATTATTTCTATTTCGTTTGATGCTAAATAGTATAGGCCTCATATCGAGAGGAGGGATGATGTTAAAAGCGCCAACATAAATAGTATAGGCCTCATATCGAGAGGAGGGATGATGTTAAAAGCGCCAACATAAATCATAAAGCCTGTCACATGCATGCTTCACAAATGTCGCATTCCAAATTAAAATGAAATGCGGAATCTCGCTTAAAATTCTTTCTGAATTTGAAATATTTCGAAGATTGGTTAGCGTAGATTGTAAGGTCAGAGGTTAAAGTTTTTTAATGTATTCATATTGATTTCTATTTTTTATACTGGAAAAGTAGACAGAAATTAATTTGTTAATGGATTATATGTCGTGTGCTCATATTTTTGATAGCAGAAATACTTGAACCCGGACTGTTAGTATAATTAATATTATTTTTAGTACCATTCAATAACAATGTAATTAGTAACGCATGTTGTTACCTTAAATGTTAATTCAATTTATTCATAAATTTTTAGCATAATTGATTATGTAAATGAGCTTATTTTGATGATTAGAATGATATGCCTCAGTGACTTCAAATACAGTACATTACCAACCCTCTCATTTTTCATAAAATGATACAATATGTGGATTTCCAGAGTTAATGTTTGGATTTTGTTTTACCGGTCGTGTCACATGTCACTCGCATCAATAGCCCAGGCCTGATGATGATTATGATTTTAACTAAAGGCTAATTTATAGTAAGACTAATTGTTTTAATTTAACGTCCCTGGATACCACACGAGTATCGTATGTGTTCTTAAAATTGAGGGCGCTAAACATAAAATGTACGAAATCAAATAAAGGTGGTGTAAAAATACGTTGTGCTCCCCTGCCCTACAGCCCTACCACAGCATTGGGTCGGTTCCACATCAGATGCCTTGATGTTGTCTCCTCATGTGTGGGGGAATAGGGGTGAACCCCAAACACATGAAGCTCGCATAGCTTTAACTATTGTGCTTCAATTTTACGTTCCGATCAGCATGGGATTCGAACCCATGACATCATAATTTTTGTTTATTTTAAATTCAGAAGGTAACCCATCTGCTGGTAATAATGTCAGTTGATATTCAGGGAGCTTCTTAAATTTCAAGAAAATCAAGAAGAACACGGTTTATTATTTATTACTTGATGTCTGTGATCCAGCAGATTCATATTTGATGAATTTCCTCCGGATTGCATTCAGCCATCTGCTAATAATTATTAAATTTACTAAACGAGAATAGGAGTTTCTAATAACATTATACCGACTTTGTTTCTTGCTAAGCATTAAGCACTCACTCAATGATACTAAATAGAATTAGATTTACATTATATAACAATTACACGTCATCGATATCTATTATTATGCGGCCTAAATACAGCATATTAATGTAATAATAAGTATGTATTGAGGATATCTTGGTGGTGTAGAAATTATAATAAAAAGAAAACCAGCAAAGGTTGTATATAAACTATAGAAAAGACAGACCTATGTCGTGAGATCGGATATACGTGAGAGCATGATCTATAATATAGAACCTAGTTCCATTGAACAACAGACCTATGTCGTGAGATCGGATACGTGAGAGCATGATCTATAATATAGAACCTAGTTCCATTGAACAACAGACCTATGTCGTGAGATCGGATATACGTGAGAGCATGATCTATAATATAGAACCTAGTTCCATTGAACATTTGACACGTCAGTATCTTTCTCGATCCGTGATGATGACAATAGAAAGTTGTCATATGTTACACCATCGATAAGTTTATAGAATTGAGGTCTATATTCAAGACACAAGAAGATACAGTTTATTGTACTAGAAGACATTTTTTTCTCTTTTTTTTATCCAATAGATCGAAAGTACTAAAATTGGCACTTTGGTACTAGTTAGCGAAATGCGTTGTAAGTACTGTATACGAATTTTAGTACTTTCGATCCAAATCAAATTATTTTATTGTAAGTTTGTTGTAATGCCGATTGATGAATCATTTGCAGGTGTAATACGAGGCATTTTGAAACAATCATTTAAATGTCATTAATTTTTCATAATTGTTTTTATTTTTGTTATTATGTTCAATTTAATTGTAACGGAAGCCGTCACAAAGCGTATACCGCCCCCAAGAGTGGCACCGTTTCCTGCGATTCTCACATACAACACAAAGGCAATTAACTATGAGTCATATTGCGATAATCGACGAAAAATTATTAATCATTGTTTTAATGTATTTTACGGCGTATTATTCACGCATTTGTCGTCTTGGTAACCAGCATTATTAGAACATTAATAGAACATATCGTACCTCATGAAGTGTGCATGAACCTACCGTAATTCGACGTAAGTCTACGACGTGTACTTAAGGCGCGGCGACGCACGCGCACATAAACACGCACCCATATTATAATTCCCTCAAATTGTTTACGTTCATGACGACTATGACTTGAACATTGTTTAATTAAATTTAAAATGAAAATGAGGACTAGGCTTTTTGCCAAGTGCCTAATTTTGCCGCGTGAAGTATGAATTAATACTTTTTATACTGCTGTACGTTATTTTGGATAATAAGGTAGTCGGAAAATAGTATTGAACAGCGCCCGCTCTAGGTGCATGTTTCTAAAAGGTGACTAACTTTAAATGTATAGCATTGACTCAATATACCCAACATACCCTCTAATAATCTTTCACTGTACTACGTACAGTATCCCATGTGGGATGGAGATTGTCAAAAGACACGATACTGAAGGACGTTTAACGTCCGCTAGACGTGATACCGAACGGCGATCTGTACTGAAGCTCTGTTTATCAAAGATGATATCATTATTTTAAAAATATTATACCTATAATTAATTATTATTAAAATGACAAAATGGATCGCCTTCAATTAATCTGTAGACAACAAAAAAACAATTCGCAAATGACGTACATTGGAACTTCCTCTACGCACACGAGCCGAAAATTGATAAACAAAATGTAGATTGTAAATACTATTAAAAATACGTATTTTAACTTCCTGTCCGAGTTATATTACTATGTTTTTCTTATAAATATTTTTCTCATTATGCAGAATTATGTATGTGTTTTCACGCTGCTGCTCTAGCCCGCTACGTCCCATTAGGACTACTCAATCAGAAGCTAAAGCAAGCAGCAGTTATAGTTCTAAGGACAGACAGTTTTGTGAAAATGGGAACTCCACTATGATTTATTGATTCCAGTAGACCCAAAAAAAACGGCTGGGAAAGAGTCTATTAGGACATGTCATGCTAAAATTACAAATCCCTATATTCACTGTCAGTGTCAGATATTCATTGAATTATTATCGAAACAGTCCATTAAAGTTTGTGTTTGTAATAGGATACTTCACAATTGAAATATCTAGGGTGATGAAGTGACCCCCAGATTTGACCTTAGCAATAAAATTAACTAAAGTGACAGAAATTGAGTATTCACTTCTTTAACAAAAAAGTAATATTTATTCACATATAAAAAATGAAAAGAAACCCAAAAACCATTGTCTGACAGACAATTTAAGTATTTGTTGCTTTAAATTACATTTTTTCAGGTAAAATAACTATTGTATCTATTATGTGACAATAAAATGACACATTCAAAAACATTTGAAATAAAAAATATTTTTCAATAAGCGAGCAGCGTTTTTTGTAAGAAATATTTCTTGTTATGTCTTGTTTGTAGTACAGTACTGTTATATGATTTTTGCACTATATTTAGAAACCCCTATAAGGAAAGTGTAGGAGTCCGTGGGATAAGATACGGGAAGTATTCGAAACAGACTCATAAGATCACAACCAGTCTACTTAAACTTTGTTTTAAAATTTACTTTGTATAAACAAGATTCAAAATGGCTTTATCCGACTGTATGACCTGTGTGAAATATATGATGTTTGCTTTTAACTTTTTATTTTGGGTAAGTTATAAGAATTACAACTGTATGTAATTAGATTTAGGCCTAAACATTGACGAAGTTAGATAGGCTGTCACAGCTTTGACTTTGTGACCTATGGGACAAGGTTAGACCCCTAAGCTAAACAGCGTCTCTTCGCCTAGTGAAAAGTAATAATGTTTAAAACAGAAAAGTGTGTATATTTTTTTTCTAAACTCAACATGAAGTTATGTTGTTGAAAAGTCAGTTTGTATGTTGATGTTTATAAACTATATTTTGAATGAAAATATTAAAATACATTCGACACCGAAATTAACAAAATGCACTCGTACAAGTGACTTTACTGACTGTACACAAAACCATGACAAATTGAAGGAATTACAGTTAGAACTATTGAGGGGGAACACTTTAACAGGGGCGTTGTCACGGGAAAGTTCTCACTGACAAAGTAGCAGCAAACATTGTCAAACTAAATTTTTGTTCACGTGTGAGTAAGCATTATAGACGATATTCAACGTCATCCGTCACTCTTTCCTTATGTTCATCCCCTACTCCCAATACCATCTGTTCCATTTAAAGTAAAGTGTGTGTTAAATTGTCTCTTCAGTGCCATGATTATAAAATATAAAATGTTAATATTATTTGGTTACATTTTAAAATGTCGGCATTTAAGTAATACTTAAATGACGTTTAGAAAAGACTACAAAAGAAGGAAGGAATGGATTGACATGGTTTTCTTCTATTACTTCCTGTTGTATTATTTGCATTGTAAGCGCGTGTTCCCTTGGCTATTTTTAAATGTTTTCCCATGCATTTTATTATCTCAGATAAATCACTACCGGTACTATCTCTACCCAGCAGACATCTTTGTTACTGTAGTACTGTAACATCAACACCACTTAGCAATGAAATCGTGGTTAGGGCACTGAATGTTTTGACTCTATTCTATATGACAAAGACAAATAATTATACACAAGATGCTCTACACAGAAAAAGTTTTCAAGAAAAAACAAAATCTCCTGGATTTGAACCAGTGCCATATTGGATAGGTAGCCGAACATCTAAACCACCAACAAGATATAGATCCTTCCAGTAAAATATTCTTCCCTTGTTTAATTAATACACCCCTCCCCCTTTTTTAGAGTGATATGGCGCGTTCAATCATTTCTAGTTACCACAATAAAAATAAAAAAAGTTAATTGGAATTTGATGGTACAGTTTAATAATGAAACTAACCTGTGTATACTATACGTGTAATGTGTTATTTCATTATTAATTACAAACAGTTAAACAAAAACAATGTGAAGGTCTCCATTTCACGGCAATTAAGTATTACATTAGGCTATAGACACTACCGAACAAATTGTACATATTTACTCCATCGGCAAAATGGGTATGCTGCGGTTGTGGAATTTAACGAACATGCGTTTTAATGGAACCTGTGTTAGTAGAATAAGGTCAATAAAATCACAGATACGGACCATCGTCCATCCACTAAATCGAGTATATTTAAAAAAATCCAATTTATAGATGTGATCGAATTTAACGTTAAAAAATAGTTTACTCAAAAGAGTCACATTCGGTTCAGACGTTGTTGCTATTAATTTCCTAGATTGATCGTTTTATATGCATGCTTGAATGAAGTATGTCTGCAGTTGGTTGACTCACTAATTTACTGACGGTATCCTAGCCATAATTCCTTATGTCCTTATTTCGTTGGTCAGTGACCCGTATTATGTCTATCATGTTTAATTGCGCAATAGGCCTAAATTTTAAATAACTCTGATATTTTGTTGATTTTTCTATAGTCTAAAATACTGAATATCCAGCAAACGCTTGGTTCCTACTAGAGACCCAACACAATGGCATAACGCAAAGTGAGTTGACCAATCACAGGCGATGGATTATTCGAACTGTCGCTTGTCATGGACAACACGATTGCGTTGCGTTTACGTCCTTGCGTTACGTCCTAGTGGGAACCAAGCTTATACTATAACGTATACACGTCAACAAACGCGTCATATCCATGTTCGGCTACCATGGTAACATACTCTTGCCCATCAACAACACAGAGTAGCAAGAGTCTTGTTGTTGAACCATACCACTCTCAAAATAACATTGGGCCCAAAAGAAACACTTGGCGATTAGCTTAATGACAGTTTCTCTGTTGTCTGTGGAATGAAGGAAGAGGAGCCAAGAGATAAACCATAGCCCCTTCTTGCACTATTAAAATAGTCGATTGATATTGGGGATGCCCTTTGACACGCTGTTATGTTACAGTAAACAAGTCTATAAATATCGTTAAGTGCCGATTACAGTACTTTTGATTTTATACTCTTTTGAACTTTTAGGTTTGCCAATGATTTAAAGTCTTGGGCTTGGCGAAAAAGGAAAATAAAATCTTACTTTATGAGGCCTATTTCTAATTGGTATCAAAACAAATCCCCTCTTGCAAAATTGAAGGAAATTAGAAAACTTTTCAATTATATGGGAATCGAATAGGGAACCACTCGACAATACCACACCCATCATGTGAAACGACTAGGAAACTAGACATGTTGTTAAAGGAAAGTGCTTTTGATTCGGAGGAAATTACTAAGAATTTAAGTACGTCAGTCAATTAACAAGTCCTTCAATTCTGTGTTTAGAAAGGAAAGACTGACCATAAACTACAGGACTTATCGTTTCCTTCCTTGTTTTGATAATAGACCATTCTATACCAACATGGCGGCTCACTGATCACTTTCTGCGCACTTGAAAACACAACAACTCGTCAAAAATTAAACTTTGTAACAGCAAAGGTTGAAGCTTGGTAATTCCAAGTCCGACGTACGCGCAATGCAAGTAATTTGACCAATCACAACGTGACGGATCAACTGTAATTGGTCAACACACTTGCGTGCTTTCTTGCGTTAAGGAGTAACCAAGCTTTATTTAAAGCGTGGTTCCCACTCGAACGCAGCGTAACGTAACGCAGCGACGTATCGACGCAAAGTGCTGTATTGCGTAATCACAAGTGGGAACCGACGATGCAACAGGGCTGGAAACATCGCAGGTTTGATTTCACGCAGGCGAGGGCAAACACAATTATTCGAAGGGCATTTTGTTACGTTGCGTTGGTTGCGTTACGTTGCGTCGCTAGAGGGAACCACGCTTAACCAACCATGACGACGCGTTGCGTCCTCCTAGTGGAATATGACATACTACAGTTAAACACATTTAGCGACTGTCCCGGCGACTGTAGTAGCAAATCGATTAAACACATGATCTTTTGACTCACGCTTATGTTATTTCTGCCAATTTTAGCGATTTATTTTTGGCATAAATGTATTTTCCATATTTTCACAGTAGGCTATAGTCGATTAGACCACCATAACCACCGCATGTAGATATTTCAATACGTTGCCTCCGATGTCCACTGCTCGCCATGAGCAATTCATTGGAATGGCGCTACAAATGGAAACATGCCGCTACCCGTCCCGCTATCCGTCCCGCTACCTCGAATGTATTCCTTTATTATTACCATATAAAGCATTTTGTTCAACTTGTTTATTTGCGACGATAAGTAGTTTCTTTGTTTCTGTGTTTTACATAATACTTATTTATTCTACTTTTGAATTCTAAACTTAGTGCTTTTCAACAGTATTTTAAAAGTTATCAAATCTTGCACTTTAATCAATCTATAGCGGCACTTGTCTCTTTCGTTCTTGGCCTATGCAAAGGGAATGGACAGTTATCAGTCAATACTATTATAAGTTACCCCTGATTTAAAAAGTTTGATTTACTCGTTATATAAATTCGACAATATTGCTCTATTACGAGGTACATGACTTTTAACATTATGGTCTCCTCCACGCGATCCAATTACCATACCCCAGATTACTATGGAACGTACCATTATGTAATAGGGGATCGTTCATCTACAAAATTTAATTTAGCTCATCAAATACTTTGAATTACATGCCGCTAGAAACTTTTCTTTAGACCGGTAGAGTTGTGTTTTTATTATTGTTGAAGAATGTTTTTACATTTGAGTACGAGATAGAGAAAACATAAAATGTTTAATCTTTTTATATTATATTTTCTCTGTAGTTATGTGGATGTGCACTGCTGTGTGTGGGTCTATGGCTGTGTTTCGATCCCACAATGCGTGAGTACACGTACGCGGCAGAGGAGTTAGAAGAGTACTACATAGCAGTGTACGTGTTAATTGGAATCGGCGGATTGATGATGCTTATTGGGTTCCTTGGTTGTTGTGGATCTTGCCTTGAAAACACTTGTTTACTTGGCACAGTAAGTACACACTTATTTAAAAATCAAACATTCCTTTAAAATCTTTAAATATTCATCAAGATAGATGGAAGAACAAAAATATGAATAATATGAATATCCTGGCCAGGTTTACTTTACTAATGTTTTAAAACAATTGTTTGTTGATATTTTCAGTTCTTTTTCTTCTTAATGCTGATTTGCATTGCTGAAGTAGGAGGCGGGTTATTTGCATATTTCAAACAAGAGGAGATTGAAACACTTATTCAAACAAGTAAGTTAATTGTTATTAACTGTAAAATATCGTAGAAACTTTCCAAAATCTTTGGTTAGATCAGACAAATATAGAGGGCGCAAAGCTACGACAATGCTCGACTTCTTTTCTGGCTGCTCTATTTGGTTCTCGATCCACAAGTTATCATTGTGATATCTTTGGCTAAACCTTTGTCTACATAAAACTAATGATTGCTTTCTATATTGTGACGTTAACTGAAATCATCGGTATATGAATAGTCAATACTTTACGATTCGCTCCCGTACGACAACTGAAAATTTTACTCTTTTTTTTGGTGAGGGATATTATGTAATAATATAATAATTTCCATAATTGGACATCTGATTCATTTCTTTTCATTTAAAAATAGAAATGCCGACATCTCTAAATAAGTACGATTCTGATAAACAAGTCAAGGAAGCAATTGACAAAATTCAACTTGATGTGAGTATAATTATTAATTCAGATTATGTAACATTATAATCATTAATAAATCAAGAAAGCATTTTAATCGACTGTAATTTTATTTTTTTTACAGTTTTTATGCTGTGGGGTAAACGGTCCTATCGACTGGAAAAATACGACTTTTTTCCAGGACAATGATGTGCCAGTTTCGTGTTGTATAAACCGGCAGAAAACCGGTGAACGATCGTGTACCATGAAGCCTCCTCCAAACGTGAATAAAGATACTGATTTTACATCACTAGGCATTTCTCCTGATGTAAGTTTTGTATTGTGTTGAATTATCATTATAATTAAAGATTTGATTAATGAATGTTTTATTTACACAGTTCTACACCAACTAATGCTTGCTTCCCACTAGAGACGCAACACACTGGGCGTACTAATGCTTGGTTCCCACTAGAGACGCAACACACTGGGCGTTTTTGACTGGGGCAAATCACTTGCGTTGTGTCTCTAGTTTTTCGGACGCAACGCAACGACGACATAGGCACAACGTAAGTGAGTTAATCACAATCACAAGCGATGCATTATTCGAACTGTCACTTATCATTGGTCAACACACTTGCGTTGCGTTTACGTCCTTGCGTTGCGTCTAGTGGGAACCAAGCTTTAGCAACCGTGCTTAAAACTTCATTCATTTAACATGATTTTAACTGGTTTTAGTTTGTTAACTTTTTTTTTAATTTAAAAATTGTTTTTTTTTTGTAGGGGTGTGCAAATAGTTTGTATAAAGCACTGCAGAGCAACGTCACGCTGGTCGCTGGACTTGTCATTGGAATTGGTGCTGTTCAGGTAAGTGCCCGGATCTTTTCTAATATTTACGGGATTACCACTGGACTTTAAAAATAGTATATCAACGAAGGCAATCACGACGCGATGGATCGTCCGAACTGTCGCTTGTGATGGGTCAACTTAGGCCTACTTACAGTTGTGCCTATGTCGTGCAAAAATAGAGCAACGCAAGTGATGTGACCAATTACAAGCTATGGATTATCCGGACTGTCGATTAGTCAACTCACTTGCGTTGCGTTTATGTTCTTTGCGTCTCTGTGGGAACCAAGCTTTATCTATAATGCATGCCTTATACATCACACTGTTATGATTGATTCTAATTCTTCATTCATTTATTTATTTTTTTTCCTGTAGGTGTTGGGTATGATATTTTCAATGTGCCTGTGCTGTGCCATCAGGAATTCAGACAAGAATTACCCTGTTTGATCCTGTCGTTCTAATCTAAGTAATCGTTCTAAGTATTCTTAAGTAAACGGACCACGCATTGTGTAAGCTTGTATTTCAATTCTCAATTTTTGTTATCAGCAGCGCGCGCGCAGTGTTTTCGTCCATGTCACGTGAGCAATTTATAAAATAGTATTCCATAATACACCAGTAATATACAACAAATAAAGATGTTTAACTAGCTATAGGTTTTGAAATATGACGTAGTTATTGATTATAATTCTAGCTAAATAGACCCAATTAATTATTTTGATAAGACTAAAAGAAAACTAAAAAGATGGTGAATATATCTTAAGTTTTAAAGAAAATGTGCACATACCACAGTAGTCAAAATGTATATAGATTTGGGGGTGAGGAGGGAGGAGGGGGGAGGGGGGTGAGGAGGGAGACAACTCGCATTTATAAATCATGTTTGTATTTTTTATATTGTGTGTAATAATGTTGGTGAGTTCGAGACAAATTCTTATAACAGGTTATTAATATTTGATAATAGATGTTTGAACTACTGTTTTCTTTGAAGATGATACAAATTTCTGATATAAACAGAATAAAAATGACAACACACTGTCGGCCTCGGTAATTGGTCAAAATTATGTACAAAATTCCTGTAGTGACTTTCAATGACCAATAAGATTGTTGTTTTCACGGCGGTCGGCCTGGTATTGAATGTGTTGGATGAAAGTGTTTTAACTGTTTTATTCCCGATCAATATAATTCAATTCCCAATTTGTATGCATGTTTGTAACATAATATTTTTGTAATAATATGTAGATATGCATTGATACGTATTGTGTGTATATTATAATATTGTATTTTTAATGTCTTAGAAGACCAATATATGATTTTATTACTTCTTAAGTATTTATTACATTGTTGGTATCAATTAAATTATTCTAACAACGAATGAATAAAACAACATTAATTGCACGCGTCATCACAGCCGATGTATCACTATTTACACGCGCATTGACGTCATCAAATTTATACTGTAGTAGGTAATTGTTATTGATAATAAAATGTTATTATTTTATAGTTTGCTAATGTGATCATTTCATACTTGTTAATCAACAAGCTTGTGTATTTTTAAGGAATAATATTATACAAAATACAATAGTGTAACCAACCTCAACGTATGGCCTGACGTAAACGCATTTGCTCTCTAAAAAAGTGTACTCACTCCTCTATGGTAGGCCTCTTGTGTACGAACACTTGCGTCAACTGTAAACGCGTTTATGGTAGGCCTCTCGTGTACGTACAAAAACGACGCGTCAACTGCAAACGCGTTGAATTCCACAATCGAGATGTTTCTCAACCGATAATTGTACGTAATTTTATATTAATAATGAAATTAAAACCATGTTGCTTTGTATATCATATAAATAAGTTGTACAATAAAGCAAACCGTTGTAAAAATCTGTCTTCTCAGAAGTGTATTTTTATGCTAGTATCAGTTCTCCTGGCTGTAGAACAACGGCGACGCTAATAAACTCAACAAGTAGGCCTACAGTGTACGTAAATGGTAAGTTTTCAATCAAAAGAAGATGAAGCATTACTTTACCCTTTATCTTTCTTGTACTTCTTCTTGTAAGCTACCTCCTTAATCCATAACAAATGCAACCTAGAAGAAACGTACTTGTATTGCTGAGTTTCTTGTAATATTTATCTTCTAGGTGATATTAATACTAATAGCTCCGGTGCTACATTTTGACCATTGCCATGGCCAGCACAGAAGAATGATTTGGAATCAAGTAAATGAAACTATGCAAATTCCAACGTGAATTCATTTGAATACTGTGTATTGACATCCAGTCAACTGTACGTACACCACAGTCATTCAGTCGGTTGACATGTGTCAATCAATCAGTGCAGTCTGTGTCTGAGACACGTGTACACAGAATGTTATAGCTTTTCCCCGCCCCCTTTCTTTGTGGTAAAGTTACGTAGAAACAAACGTCATAGCATTAATATTGCTGATTCGTTAATAGTTCACATTGCCTCGTTGCTGATTGGTTGCTGCTTGCCGGCACGCGCGAAAGTATTGAAAAAAAAGGTTTTCAGACGGTCATCATTATTCGGCGGCGGTTAATGCACAACCACAGCAGCTCAGCAGAGGTGCAGAGACATTATTATTTAGGCTATTATAAAGCTGATTTTTCTATTTTAAAAAGTCTGTTTTATCTACATAAACCATGTCAAATAACAATTCATCAACGTAAGTTGTGTAAAACCTACCCTAGGCTAGGCCTAAGACTATAATATATATAAGGAAGGGGAAGAAACACCGTCAGGCACTCTGCTGGCAACATGAGTACAGTACAGTACGTGCAGTGATCGACTGCACGTGCAGTGATCGACTGCATGTGTGTGTACGGGTTTGTGTGACGCGTGTGCAGGAGGCTGGTGGTGGTGTATCAGTAGGCCTAGGCTGCCAGGCCTGGTTTAGGCCTATGTTAGCCTAATGTATTGGTTACAGGTATACAATTTAGTTCAAAACTATTATTGACTGCGTGCAAATATCTGTTTCAAATTTTATAAAAAATATTTTATTTTTAATTATCCATAATTTTATTTTCATCCGACACTTTCAGAAAGCTTGGAGATGCAGTAACTGTAAGTGAATCAGCAGAAGTAGCAGAAAAGGTTAATATAGAAGCAAAACTGCCTACTGATTGTCCATCAGAAAACATACAAGACAAGGAACAAAATGTAGGTAGGCCTAGGCTAGCCTAGCTAGGCCAGGAACAAAATGTAGGTAGGCCTAGGCTAGCCTAGCTAGGCCAGGAACAAAATGTAGGTAGGCCTAGGCTAGCCTAGCTAGGCCAGGTAGCAAAGGAAATATTAATTTACACTACAAAACATAAAAAAAAACACAGTAGGCCTACTTACATTTTTTACATCTAACCCTACAGCTAGCAGCCCATGCATGCTAAGTAATACAGTATCTTAAAATGTCATTATGGTTGCTGCTGATACTGGTAACATTTTAATTAATATTTCATTATTGGGGGATTTTTAGATTCAATAAAAGAAAGAGAAATATCCAAGTTCTATCCAGCCTCCAAAACAAAAATATGTTACATAATATAATAAGACTTTAGCATTCAGCCCATACATGAATACAATTATGATTTGTTATATTGTCTTTTAACAGGATGTTGATAATGAGAGTATTGAAGATCAAAACACAGATGACACAGGTATTAAAGAAGAAAAATTGCTCATTACCATCTTTACTTGGTGATTCTATAGTTGAGACATTTTAAATTAAAGTATATTTACCATATACATAAATATTAGTAAAGTAAAGTAGTAAACATGGTAGTAGTGATATGCCCAAATATGGTAATGGTATGCCCAAATATGGTAGTGATATGATGTCATCATGTCCATATTTAGGCACATCACATTTTTTGTCACATAAAGTTGAAAGTGTAGACAGAGCTTTACAACATTCATGTATACTTGTGTATGTGTACTTTCTTTTTCTAAATGTAAGCACAAAAATATAAAGCATATGTTACTCGGTGCGTTTCAGTTTCTCATTTAGTGTAAAAAAATATAACAATAATTTTTGTTACAGAATTGCTTCATGATGATGATGCAACAGAAGATGTGGCAGACAACAATGATGTAGCAGCAGATAATGTAGCTGCTGAATCCACTGAAACAACTGACAGCAACAAAAGAAAGCTGCAGGATGAAGAAGTTGTAGCAAGTAAAAAGCTTAAATCAGACTCCCAACAAGAAACTGCTAACGTTGAGGTTGCATGTGAGGAGTAGTTATAAATCATACAGCATGTCATTAATATGCAATTTGTATTACTGTTTACTCAATTTATTTAAATATGATATGTGTTATTTATTAGAGCACCCACTGAATAGGTTTGCATAATCAGAGTTATATATTGCATGTAACACTTTTTATCATGTTTCATTATTTAATGTTTACTTCCCATGTATGTTTATTGGAAGCTTTCAATTTTACAAAATGTATTAATAAACTAAATTAACAGAAATAAAAATGTTCTGAAATTAAAATTTTCTCGGTAATAATTTATTGAATATCGATAATAAATGAAACTAAAATATGAAATCTAAGTGCTGCTGACACAAACTAAAAAGGGACACCCTAAAAATATCACCAACTGCTTCAGCATGGCATGTTACCAGGACAGAATTCTAATCGTGCAATTTATTTCCTACAAATAAAGTCATTACTACAGTGGTATTATTTCTCTTAATTTGTTTCAATTAAATTAAATGAATATTGAATTAACCAGCTTACTAAATTCTTCTGTCCAAGCAACTAATGCCTGCCACGAAGAACCTTCATTTCCAAGCCTTTGATTTATCTTCTTGGAAAATAAATGACAAAGATCCATCTTGATTTATTATAGGCTTATACTGTAGCACTCTTTCAAAAGTTAAAACAATATTAAAACTGTGTCGATACTAAGAAGGGGAAAAGTATAAATACTTAAAATTCAGGGTTGTATGTAGCAAGCCAGGAATACTAATGATGGCACTGCATCTGCTACTTCAATATATGTTTGCTCACTCTTCCTCTTCTTCCTCCTCTTCCTCCTCCTCTTCAGCAGCTGAAATCAAACGATGTACAAGTAAGAAAAGCTTTACATGTTAATACTTTTCCTAAAAGTGCTAGTGGTTGATAATGTAACCTTACTTTAATAGAGCACTCTCCTAACTACATTATTAGTGACATTTTCAATAAACACAGTCTACATTTACAAAATAATGACATGTACCCTGTAATGAAGTATACAATTCATGTGGGTAGATGTATGAAATTGTTCCTATTTTAAGAGTCTAAAGCTCTGTCTACACCATCAACGTAGTTGACAAAAAAAGTGTGATGTACCCAAATATGGCAGTGATATGCCCAAAATATGGTAGTGATATGACATCATCATGTCCATATATGGGCACAACACATTTTTTTGTCACATAATGTTTGACAGAGGTTAATGCAAACATGCTCAAACATCAAGACATATTTAACACAGGGATAGAGTGTACCTTGAGCTGGTGGTGCAGACTCGACTTGTCCTCCTGCAGCCTCTTCTTCCGCTTCTTGTCTTAGTCTCTCAGCCTCTGCCTCTGCCTTTTTCAAAGCGTCTTGTTCCAACCTTTCACGCGCCAACTTCCTCAAGTGAAGACGACAGTAGATTTTGTTCTCTACAAAGCCATAATCACGTGGGCTGCAAAAACAACAAGGGGCCAATTACAGGATGGTACAGTATATACAAACAATAAATATTACAATAAAATGATTAAAATTGTTAAAAATTTAAATATTGCAACAATAAAGATTAGCATATGAAGAAAAATTTGAACACTCCCCTATAGAGGGTATGATAAAGCTTACTGGTACAATGTATGTCATTGCAGCATTCATTAATGTGTCAAAATTACATTCTGATACATTTGACAGTGCCTACAATTTGTATCATGGAGTACTTAGTAGTGTACTTAATACTTACTTGGTTACTTTCATACAGTAGACACATCTGAAGCACTGTTTGTGAAACACTCGGCGTTTCACAACCAAACGCTCAAACTGGTAAACTTCCTTGTGGCATATTTCACATTCCCATGGTAACGTCACAAATATTTTCTCATATGGATCTTCAAAATCCTGAAAATGAGAAAAACAAGAGCTTTTAATAAAATAGATTAAAATTTACCAATTATTGGCTTGCAAGTGACAAAGTTAATGTTCGTTACTGTCTGGTGGCTATTATAAATTAACCCAGGGAGGCTTAGGTGTGTTTCAAGATCCATAGATTACATATCAGTGGTCTTGTACTTACCTGTGTTCTGTCCTATTTCATCATATGAAAGAAAAAACAATAGAATTAATTTTTTTAAGACATATGAATGAAATATTATGGCTATTATGACTTATGACTACAGAGAGAATGAACTTACACATGTTTTTTTCGAAAAGAATTGAAAAAGTGAAATTGAATCAATTAGAAAGTAGAGAAGAAATTAAATGAACGAGAATGAGGTGGAATTAAAGAATGAGAAAAAGAAGATGAGGAGATATTAGAAAGAGGATAGAAAAGGAGTAAATATTACATTGATCAAAGCATGCATATAATGTTAGAAAGGAAAGCACATGTTTGTTATGCTAAAAATTATTCTAAATATTTACTATTTCAAAATTTGAAAACAATTAGAAGTAGATAGGCTTGCTATATATTATGGTATGCTATGTATTATTGGTAAACATAAAATGACTATTGTTTGTAAAAGATAAAATTGTGCCTGGATATTTAATTCAATATCATTTTAGCATACAAAGTAACACTCAATGTTTCAAAAAACAGATTAAAAAAAAGCTTATTGGAAAAGCATATAACTAGTATAGTGCTGTGTCGTCGCTTTTCCTCTTCATCATAGTACATTTCATGCCCTCATACAAAAATATACATAAAATTATTTTAGATATATTATAGCAGATAGGTGGTGAATTTAGAAAGATATTTGGTTTATAATAAAAATTTTAATTTAGATCATTTAGATTTAATTTTAGTAACATAAACACGTTTCAAATTGGATGTGAAATGATGCTATTGGCGTATCATTATGTGCAGACTGAATACAACAACATTGGGACCCTTTATAATGTAGTAGCAATACACTGCTGTCTAAATCCACCACCACTATAGACAATGTGACTAACTTAAGTTAAATCCACCACCACTATAGACAATGTGACTAACTTAAGTTAATTTGCTAGATGCATAGAATGATAATAGCAGAAGCGCCCTAACAACATGCTACAATTGATAAGATGGTGATCAAATATTAAAGTATGTGAATTTTAAAGATATTAATATTAATTTTAAAATTCACCTCTGGTTTTTCCTGTTTGGGACAGCATCATGAAAGACAAAATATTGATTGATTTATCTAAATGAATAGATCTGTTATATTTATAAGTGTGAAATAGATTTAAGCTAACTCCGATATATTGTATTCGGAGGACTATGGATAAATGTATTCTAGTACTTAATCTTTTGCTAATTTAAAAAAGATATATTTCGTTATTTTATAAAATATTCTAATGAGAAATAGAAACATTTTAGCAATAACTACAAACAAGACAAAGATAAAACTGAGAAAGGTTTTACTTACAATAGTAAACAACCTGGAAAAGTCAACGCCTTCAGGAATAATAGAGAAGTTCTTGTAGCGACTCTTAACTCCACCAGCATCACTAAAGTAAGACGTCTCTCTCAGTCGCCTTTTCAGCTGATATCCTAGAGAAATAAAAAGCACTGGCTTTATGTTGATATAAATATATATGATTTGAAAGTTCACGTGTGTTATACTTCCATAGTCTAATGGAAAAGTAAAAATAGTATTATTGTCGATGTTATCAATACAATGAAAAATAAAATGGATTCATTTTAATCAAATGAATATATAAACAATAATAATGATGACAAATACTAATGATGACAAATACTAATAATGACAAATACACACACACACACACACAAACATACAGGGGTGAAAACATAACCTCCTTGGCGGAGGTAATAATAATGATGACAAATACTTACATGTTGATGAAATAATGTTGATTCCATGAAGGAAGTCATAGAAAAAAGAAGAAAAGTGTTTGATTATAGAAAAATAAATTTAACAAAATCGTTGAAAGAGAATCGTTCATTCAGTGTATGAAAATCAATCAATCAATTTACAACGTATCAATCAATAAACTTATAAATCAATAAATCACCTAATCAACTGACCTATCAATCAATAACAATAGAATAACAAAACTAAATTTAAAGTAAATACATCCAATTAAGATCCAATGAATCATGAACTATAAACTATATAAAGTTCAGGAAATAGAAACTATGCTGCCTTCATAAAAATATACAATATTCGGAGAGATTAAAGTTTACACCACAACAAATATAGAGTCCTTAATAAATGTAGCTCTTGCTTCTCTGTTCAAAGCCTAAACTTTCCCCACCATACAAACTTTTATTTTGCAATACAAATTTCTCAAGTTGTGACATTTGACCTGTCATAAGTATTTCAACGTACCGTTCTCTGTGAAAATTACAAAAATAGCCATGTATTGGTCATAAATCTCCATAATTAAAGTGGTTTATTATTTAGAAAACATTTTAGAAAACATTAAATTATTTTCTCTAAAATTGACGTAATCCACACCAAAAAGGGTTTTACATTAAAAAGAGGCATTTTCACACAAAGACAATTTAGTGGTGAAATATCTATACAGAAAACAATTACAACAATTACTCTGGAATTAGTGTCACACAATGATGACAAATATTTTCTATTCCTAAATCATTATTAACATAAATCGATGGATTCTTATGGAAAACTATTAATTTCCAACAGTGGTTTGTGACAGGGGTTGTCTATTCTATTAGAAAAGTCACAGATGACAAATTAAAAGTGTACTATTAGTTGTAAAGGAGTTAACTAATGGTTTTACAGGTTTAAACTCTCATGATCATAATTAAATTGTAAAGGTAAGTTTAGTTGGATAAATTCAGTGATAGGTAGGTGGGCTGTTGGTTGGATGTAGACAGGTGTGCATGATAGGTTTTTAATGTTTAGTTAGGAAACGTAATTGGTGAGGATTATTTTAATAGGATAGGATGGGCTATATGTATGTATACAAATATGAAGACGGTAGGATAGGTAGAAGTTATAGATGTGCTAATTATGGTAATTAAGTTTTACATAGACAGTTAGTTTCATGAATGGGTTTTCTTGAGTCTGGACTTAAATTAAGGATTTTAAAATCTTATTAGTTAAAAGTTTATGAATTACTTCAAATCATTATGAAAGTTTATACATTTTTTAAAGTTAATATTCAGCACATAAATTTAACATAAAAGGTAGTAAAAACATAACTCAGTTCATCAAAATTTAAATTGAGACTACAAACATTGGACAACAGATCACTTATGAAATTGTCTAAAATATCTAAGAAGGAATGGAAAACCACGACATCATTAACAAAATTTAAACTTACCGAAATCTGAAATATAGACAAAAAAACAAAATAAAACAATAATCTTTAAGTAAAGTTGTAAAACCGTTTTTGAAAATAAGTCCAAGGTCAGCTTAATGATAACCAATTTCCTCAACAGGACGATATTTAAACAACATTTAAAAAGAACACATAAATTTCACATAAAGATATTTTGTACAATGCAACAGAAAAAAATATCATTCCTAAAAAATATCTTTTACCAACGACAAATTTGACCTACTTTTCAGCAAAGAAATATCTATATTTTGAATACCATAAAAAAAAAAAAAAAGATTAAAATAATAAAGTTCTTTCATCCCTGCTTAAATATGATAAAATCTCTTCACTAGCCTCTCTTTCCCAATAACTTTCTCCACTTTTCAAACAACTTAACTTAGATACCAGAAGCCGATTGATAATTAGTACTACTTACTTGACATTCAATATTCTGTGATATAAAAGTTAGCAAATGTATAATTAACAATGAGTTAATTTAAACTTATTTAATTAGTTATACCTCGGATACTTTCAGAAATGTTAATGAAGCAATGTGGCTGAACCTTAGAGCCTTACCATTAATTAGTTATACCTCGGATACTTTTAGAAATGTTAATGAAGCAATTTGGCTGAACCTTAGAGCCTTACCATGGTTTATTTTCTGTTCTTTCCATATTACAGTAAAAACAGGTGTTATCTCAACTCAGCATATTAGAAACATGGCATAGTTTTATCTTTTCATTCATTTTAGTAACATTCAGTTTGGAAATCAAGAGTAGCTTCTGCTTAATCAAGAAATTTAATTTTATTATTAATTAAAATAATATAAGTTAAACTTACCTTGTCATCTGTGTTTGTGTGCTGTGATTTGAAACCTTCCTCTCTGAATTGTTTCACCAAACTGAAAGCAATGATCATATAAACAATCCATTGCATAAAGGGTGACATTATTCAACAATACATTGCAGCCATAAAGGGTGACATTATTCAACAATACATTGCAGCCATAAAGGGTGACATTATTCAACAATACATTGCAGCCATAAAGGGTGACATTATTCAACAATACATTGCAGCCATAAAGGGTGACATTATTCAACAATACATTGCAGCCATAAAGGGTGACATTATTCAACAATACATTGCAGCCATAAAGGGTGACATTATTCATGCATTTGCTGATAGTTGTTGTAAAATGTCTAGGTTATATAGAAAATGTTGTATTGGTGTCAAATTGGTAAACAAATTAAGGTTGTAATCTTACTTTGTTTCAACAGTGATCTGTTCCTTAGTTGATACCTCACTGGAATAACAAAAGTAAAAGAATTTATGAACCATTAAGTAAAACTTAATAAAAAAAACTAATAAAAAAACCCCAAAGATTGTGGGTTGCCAACTGGTTACTTATTTTCTTCGCAAAAGAAACACTTTTGATTTGCGCTTTGTTTAATGGAAAAAATGTTTTTTATTTCATAAATTCAATTTTACACAAATTACAAAAGCTAACATCATTTTTGCCAAAAATCTACTGACTAAATGTGTGTTCTGTAATGTTGTATAATGTATTGGCATGGATCTATAGGTCCACTGTACTGGGATTGAAAAACTTAATTCAACATACTGTTTCAACATGTCCTTAATACGAGCTTGAAGTTCATTTTTCTGAAAAAGAAAACAAATTAGATATTTAATTATTTGATAGATGTGATTTGATAAATGTTAATAAAATAAAACTAAAATCATACGTTTTTACAGGAAAAAAATGTAGTTACTGCTGTGAAACTGAAGTAGGAAACTTTGGTATAATCCCTTATAAATAATAAAATAATAAATAGTATTAATAATGTGTGTGACTTACAGAATAGTCATTACGACTCTGTTTGTCTTGATAATCAAATAAATCAGCGTAGAATTTCCTCAACTGGTTATGGAAATTTGTTGCCAAGGTTTTCAGTTTGTCAATTGAGTTAATTCTGTTGAAATTAGTTGGTGGATATTTCTCATCAAGATGTTGCGTCTTCATTGCTTCTATCTGATCCTTTGTCATCTTAGACTCCTCTCTTGCACGGGCAATCCTAGCCTGTAAAACCAAACAACATATACTGGGTTACAAACTCATTTATTATGCACAGTCTGTGGTGACTGAATCAGGTTATTGGTTATGAATGTAGTTCCAAAATAAAAATTGTCATTATTGATGAAGGTCTACAGACTCAAATTACAAGCTATGTTTTCATTCAGGTTCCTTCACTTTATTTAAGTTATTAGTAAAGTGAAATAAAATGAAATTATCATGTTCTATGATGATTTTAAAAGTCATTTTTTTGTTGCAAACTTTGACATTTGCAGTTGACCTTTGACATAATGTTGATTCTAAAGAACATACATAATAGAATTCTAATCAACTTCTCGGCACATTTATTTTTTAAGTTATAATTTAAAGATGTATTGTCCCTTTGACTAATTCCCCCCCAAATTTTTTTTTTTATTTCGAAAAAAAAACTTTCACCAAAAATTAGTCGAAAAAAAAAAATAATTTAACCGAAATACAGATGTTTTTTTGTTCAAAAAATAACTGACTTCCAGTCAAAGTTTTCAATCAAAACATATCTCATAATGCAACGCGCTTGTTTGGCTACTCTGTATGCATAATCATAAAACTTCCTCGCGATCTGTGTGAAACACCTTCTCAACCGTGACGAGTTGTAAACAATCCTAATTAGCATCATGCATAATGCATACTCATGGTTTAAAATCTTTGTTTACTTTCGCTTGCGACGATTTCCCAGACGAAATGTAATCTAATTAATTTACCAGTTAATTATGTAAACTTTTCGACTTAAACTGAATAACTTTAATATTACTTTGATATGGCTAATTAAAATTTAGAATATTTTTTTTTTCATTTTTTGTGTTTCAAGGGACAATACATCTTTAAAATAAAACTTACAGCAAGCATGCCAGCTTTTCCACCACCAGCGGCTGCAGCTGCCGCCATGGCTTCCAACTGCTTACGCTTCTCTTCAGCTTGCTTACGTCGCTTCTCGATGTCTTCACGCCGTTTAATGGCAAGCTCCTGTTAACAATAATACAAAGATGTTTTATTCTGTACAGCCTATCAAAATGTCGTCCTAGATAAGGCGTATGGAAGTTGAATAGCCTGGATTTTTACATCGTGATGAGCAGGCTAGTTAAAAAAAACAAAAATGGGTGTTGGGGGGGGGGGATGACCCTCAACTATCCCCCTGACTATGTCCTTAAAATATGAGGTAGTCTCTTATTTATGAAGGCAAAATATAATTGAAACTATTTACCTCCTCTCTCTTAATTCTTGCCTCTTCCTCTTCTTGGATACGACGAGCCATCTCCTCCTCCTCTTTTCTTCTTATTTCCTGTTTAAAAAAATAATATAGATTCAAGGTAAAAGTTCACAACTAAGATAGTCAGTCTGACATGTAGATGATTTGTTTAAATGAAACCCAAAGCCTTTGCTTTCGTTTCATTTATTTTATTTGTAATCACTTTTTGAATTCATGTTTTATGAACATGGCTGTAGTCAAAGTTTATCGGTGATGTTGTTTTTAATTTAATACACGACATTGGGTGGCTAAATTAAAAATGTATTTTAAACTTGTATTTTTTTTCCATTAAATAAATTTCATGCATAGTTCATGGACTATACCATTTTGTAGAGAGGGGGATTCAATGAAAACTTTTCGAGTTATATCTCGCGCTTCGAGGAGAAATGGCTATTGTTGGTTTATCCAGGTAAGCTAGGCACGAAATAGGCTTCATGAATTGAAATGAACCTTTCTTACCATTCTTTCTTTCATCTCTGCAAGTCTTTTCTCCTCCTGTTCTTTTTGGATTCTTCTCGTCTCCTTTTCTTCTGCTTCTCGTTGCCGATCTTCTTCTTCACGCCTTAAGCGCAATTCCTACATTCATTATAAAAATAACAATTTTATCTCAAATTATCTCAAACAATAAAAAAAAAGTTCCCATGTGTTCATTGATTGATCACCTACTCCTGTGAATGTAGTCATTGGGTAATTCAGATATTTTAAAATTCAACAATGGTTAAAGATATAATGTCTCTCTAACATAAAAAAAACAAATGAAATTAAATGTAGTACTGTAGTATTCAATTCTGATATTAAAAAAAGAAGAAAAAACACAAAATAAACCGTTACACTAGCCAGAATCCTGTTGGATTGCAGACAATAGCATCCTGACACAATGCTTTTTTTTCTCCAAATTGTGGCTTAATTGGGTTAAATAATTTGTTTCAATAGTCTAATTTTTTTTCAAGGGAACAATTATATATTTTTAATTAAAAGAAAAAAAACCAATTTAAATTATATATAAATGCTTGTTGTGAATTAAATGCTGGACTGCAGCAAAAATGATAATTTATTTACCTCGGCAGCACGTTCAGCTTCTTCATCTGCCATGTTGTTTACTTTTCTTGATAAAATAAGATCCTACAAAATTAAATAGTTCATAAATTATTTTATTTATTTATTTATATCAAAAGAGTGTACAATATTTTAGTTTGCAAACATTTAAATTTTGGTTATATTCAATTATATTATTTGAACTCAGTGAATATATTTGGAAAATCATAAATAAAAATAGGCCTACATATAACATTAATTAAACTACATTACTGAAAAATTGTATGCTTGATATAAACAGGATAAATTTGTTACTGAACCAAAAACCAAGTAACACCAAATTATTTTACTTTTTAGTTAAAATTAAATTAATTTATTTATTAAATATATCTAATAGAATTAAAAAATTGCAAACAAAAAACAACTTACAAACTAAAATAGAGAAAGGTTGGCTTGGCTCCAATCGTCAGAGGATGCAGTATAAGAGTGTTTAGTTTGAGTTTTCTATCCTCAATAACTTAGCACCAACTTGACTACCAAATAAAGTCACATGACCCTTGATGCTATGTCTAATGCATGCATGGTATGTGATCACGTGATCATTGAATAGCCAATCAGCAGGGTGAATAATTGATACTTAGAATATGGTAATGCAAGTAATTATCTCAGAACTGTAATCGTACACCAAAACAGTGACAATACATAGTTTACAATTACAAATGTTATTAGCCTGAGGAGAGTATGTTTTAATACCAAAAGGCAAATTGTTTTAATTGTATGACTTTGATTGATTTGAGGGTAATGGTTGCTGGAAGATAACAAGTAAATAAAACAATAATACACAGTTCTTAATAAATTTGTGTTCAGTTTATTAATATCAGTGTATCATGTTTATGTACTGTATACTTTTCTTATTATTACAATTTTTACAAAAACTTAACTGAATTTTTTTAGTATAAAAAAAACAAAATATAAATAAATAAAAAACCGTGTTCTGTACATTTGATATGTTGAGTGTAATGTTCCACATTCCACATAAGTCTGAACTCAAACTGAGTGTAGAAGGTCAACATGAAATCATAAATTAAAATACTGTATATCATTAGATGGAGGAAGGGTGAATGTGATCAAGATTCCAAGAGCAACAAACCACTTGGATTAAATGTATGTACACATACAGTACCTAGTTCTCTATAATAATTCACAAGTATAAAATCAGCTGGACTGTTAGCTGCAATTAAACCATTGGAAGAATTGATTGAATTCTTAGGATGGTGCTGGAGACAGCACAAATGTTATTTGACATGAATGACAGCTCTCAGTATGGCTATATCTTCCTCGGATTGACCTATGACATGAATGACAGCTCTCAGTATGGCTATATCTTCCTCGGATTGACCTATGACATGAATGACAGTTCTCAGTATGGCTACAGTTTCCTTGGATCAACCTTTTCCATTGTGACAATGCTGTTTAATAAACTATTAAGGAAACTTTGAATTTGAGTAAATAAAAATTAATTAATTAAGTAAATTCAAACTAGGGATGTATAATTAATGACCTATTTTTCAACAGGCCTGGCCATGGTTTTTGTTGTATAATTATACAATACAGTAATTTGTGACCCCCAGAAATGTCACAACAACATGTAAACAAGAGAGAGCCCTCTTGTGTTCATTTATGAACTTAATAATATCTTCATGTAATCTAAATCATGACGTCTCTTTTTAGTGGCATAAAGTATAACAAATTAGTTGGTGTTTTTCATTTTTCTCAGTCAACGATCAACAAAATGATTAAGAAATGTCTCAACTCAACTTAAGGATACGGTTTAAGTTGTTCTGAAAAAGACTTAATATCTTCAGTGATAGCATCTGATGCGGCTGATACCACCACACTTAGCTCCACTAAGTGTGAGTTAGACACCGCCTCAAGTTTATCAAAACTACCAGGGTTAACTATCTGAAGTGTAATGTTTATCAATCCATTAGATTAAATACATTATTAGTAATTTAATTAATTAATTTATTATTAAACAATATTCAATTTTTCAATTTAAATAAAGAATTTATACTGAAAAACAACAAAAATAAAAATTAAATTTTCAACTAAAGAATGTTTTGTACCTTAAATACTTTGGTAATAGTAATTTTCATCTTTCCTTTACGAAACATATAACCCTTACACACTACTTCATAATCCATCCTGTTGCAGTAAAAATGTCAGCATATAAGAATGTTTCCCAATTGATATAAAAAGTAAAATTAAACAACTACTTTTCAAACACAATAAGATTGACTATTAAAAGAATGGGTCAAAATTGTAGATTTATCATTTTTTCAAAATTACAGGACTAAAAGCATGTTTATCATACTAAGACAAAAGTAAAATGTGACAGAATAGTGTTATTTGGCCAGAAAAAGAAGACAAGTCTGTAAGATTACAGAGTTGAATTAACATATGAAGTTGTAATTGTTAAACAAATGTTATGAAATTACATAAATCTTACTTGAAACCTATCTCTGTCAAAAAATCTGGTAGGTTTGGTCCAGTGCATGTATCCAAGTAGCTACGCATAGCAGCTCCTCTGCTTTTATCGCCCATCTCTGGTTGCCCTAAATAACGTAATTGCCTGCATAGTAGGAGGAGGTCAAACATTATGTTTTTATGAACCATAAGGCAAGCTAACACAGAAGGCAAGCAAGAACTTCCAGATACAGTATACCACTATCTTATGTTTTATGAAAGAATACATGTAAGTAATTATTTCTACAAAATTAATTCAGATTTGATTTATTACTCATTAAAATGTGTGTACATTTTGAAATATGTTCGTCTCTTTTATCCCAGATCCTGAGAATCCAATCAGTTTCCCTCCAATATCCTACCACAGTATGGCATTCCAGTTTAACACTAATATTGTTTGATCTTACCATGGTGAGTCAGGTGGTTGGTCCAAAGCATGTCGTGCTCTAAGTGTCATCACGTTTGAAGCATTACTACCTACAGATTCAATTTGATTTCATTCAGTTTTTTAATTATAAAACTTTTTTATCAAGTTCAAATAAGAAAAAAAATGATGTTTGGAATTATCGAGCGGGCTATAATAATGAATGATAAGAGGGAAAATGGTTAAAAAAAAGAGCAGAAGAGCTAAAAGACCCGAATGTATAAAGCGGTAGTAAAAGAGGCAGGCTGCGTTTGACTTTTACATACACTTTATTTAATAAAATAGATAAAAACGAAATGAAAATTGCCAAATTATATGCTGTCAAATCGTAAATAGGCCATGCGAAATAAAAAAGGGGACAATATTTTAATATAATTTAAATTTACAGCGTTTCATATTTCATACTGAACTACCTTCCTCGGACTCTACTACCACCATCACCACCGCCACCTAAAAAAAAATGTTGGTTTATAGTAATTAAACTAACTTTTCATGGCGTAAACAATTTCATGGTCCTGAAACGACTCAGGCTGGAGTTGTACATTGTCACAGAGAGCCTTGAGCCTATGAACTAGCGTATCTCGAGCGCTGTCTAACACGCTACCTTGCAAATAGTATTCCTGGTTTCCTACGTTTCCTATCGTAGACCCAAACGTTCCTGGTATACTTGCATTCATTATGAAATAAATACCAATAATATTAACTATTTACATAAACATCTTTTTTACATTATTTTAGACAATCTTCCACTCATTTGTTTTTGAATTGATCTTAATTTTGTTGTTGATAAAGAGCGCCCTCTAGTTGCATAAACTTTTCTCAGCTAAGTGCGGGAAATGAGATACAAGAAACAAGACTTTATTAATGAAAAAAAGACAAAAACAATACTTTTATCAAATATTTTATAATTTAATTCAACAATAACCATTTAAAACAAACACAATTCAATTATTATATAACCCAGTTAGGACTTTTTTTGTTGCATTTAACATCTAAATAATTTTAAAATGTGCTTTTTACATGAAGAAATTATTAGTGACATCTCTGTGCTCATTTTGTACTGTATTTATAAAAGTATAAACATATAATATCTCACAATTTCATTATGAGGCATCAAACAAAATTAAATAATGTAAATTAATGATAGAAAACCTCGTTTTATGTTTATTTTTTTTATTCACTAATAAATTATACATAATGTACATTGGTCACAAACCATGACATCAATGATTTATATTCTGACAATATAATCTTAATTTATTAAATTGATCTGGGAGGAATTAAGACCTATTATTAGACCCTGTCCTATGAACAATTCAAATACTGATTAACACTACTAGTGTTTATGACAGTGGATAAGATCATGATCTGCTATTTAATGACATTAGTAGCTTTGATGATAAACAATAAAATAACCTTAATTTTTAAAATAAATTTTTGGTTCAAGTCAATAAATGAAAACATTAATGTACTCATCCTGTTCAGTTAACATTAATGTATTCCTTCCATTCAGTTAACATTCAGGTAACATTAATGTACTCATCCCGTTCAGTTAACATTAATGTATTCCTTCCATTCAGTTAACATTCAAGTAACATTCCGTTCAGTTATTGTAACATTAATGTATGTCATCTAAACCTTCATAGCGCACAAGCTGATCATCTGGCAGAATCCACTGCAAAACATAATCACATCCAGCAAAAATTAATTTTTTTTGTAGTTTTGGAATAAGATTGATTTAATCAATTTAAACTAAAAATATTGTGGTTAGGGTCAAAGTATGCTTCATTCATTACATATTTGTTTGCAAACCATTCGCCAAGTATATTTGTGAAAAATAATCAAAAACATTTATAATCCTATACCTTAATTGGAGGTGATAAACCCAGGTCAAACATGTCTGCAAAATCTTCTTCACATTCTAACTGTGGCACCACTTGATTGGCTAATGAACTTGCTGCTGTAGACTGTAAACAAAGAAATTGTCACATTCTAATAACATTCAGAAATATTTGCTTGAACAAATTAATGAATGCATGAACGGATTAGTAAATACATTAATGACAGCATGGATAAAGAAATGAACTTACTGGAGAATAATCGAGAGAAGAGAAGTTAACTGTTTTCTCTTTGTGACCACCATAATCAGCAGAATTAAACCATCTCATAATGGATTCTTTAGAGTCTTCCAACTCATTACATTTAACAGATCCCATATCTCCAATATTCTTTTGTAAACTGAAAGAACTTGTTCCGTGTAGGTCATCCTCATAACATGTAAGATCACCACTGGACAGGTCCTCATCATTTTCAAAACAGAACATGCTGTTTTTATCAGACGGAGTCAAGGAAATCGATTGTGACCTTTGTGGCAGCATGTCTTGTTGGAAGTCGGAGAATTTCACAGCGTTGAAGAAGTCTGTATCCATAGCAACATCAGTGAAGGCTACCGGTGATGAGTGAGTTGAAGAAGACTCATTTGATGTCATTATGCCGTACATTTCAAACTGGTCATCATCTTCATTATTTCCCATGAACGTATCTAAACAGCCTGGGCTACTAGAACTTGAAAATTCATTTTCCATTGCTAGTATCATGGTCAAGATGCCGTCATCCTCTGCATCTGCCTGCTCATCATCATCCATGTCGTTCATTTGTTGGACGTAATATCCTTCTTCATCAAAAGGCTCATCTTTTCTGCAAAGTTAAATATTAACAAACTTTCAAACAAAAATAAATTTTCTACATTCAAATATCTTGGGATTCAAATTGGTGCTCTTCATCTTTGTAAGGGTCTTTAATAGCATCAGTGAACAGGTTTCAAATAATTTTTCAATATAATAACTCACATTGTTGGAATTCCCAGATGTATGCAAGGTTTAAAGTCAGCAACAACATCTATCTCTTCCTCATCACAACAGTCCTCACTATAACAAAATCATTTTGTTAGTGGGTGGGGAATGGTCAAATTTACTGTTATTCTAATATAAATTCATATACAAATATACAATAATAATATATGTTCACAATTTTTATTAACAGACTTTTTAATATGAATTTAAATCCAATGTTAAAATATCTTGTTAAACATAAATCCAACTACCTTTCTCTATAATATTGAATGATTCGGACCCACACCCATGGTCTTGTTCGAGCTGAACTGTTTTGTTTCTTTAATCGTTTCTTATCAGCCTTTCTCTACAAAAACATGTGATGTTTGTGTTACAATATACATTAGTTTGTTGTTTTTTTTAAATCAATAAACACATTAGTTTCACAAATAACATCAGAAAAAAAATGATTACCTTTTTGTTACGGAACATTTCAACAACATAATCATCTGATTCACCAAAATCAAGTTTACGTTTTCTGTTATTGTGTGTTCCATCTTGAGGCGGTTTACATTTTTTTGGAGCATTATGTTGAAGAATTAATGGATAGTTTTTTGGAGTTTGAAACTTATCGAATGAAATGTCACTGTAAGAGGTAAAACGACAACACCATTTTGGTATCTGTATTAATGCTTCCCATTAACAAAACAAAACACTCAAACCATTTCATAAAAGTAACAACCCTGTAAGAGGGTGTCTTACAATTAACCTTATGACACCTATTTTCGATTTAAAAAAAAATTATAGTTTTTAAAGCAATATCATAATGATGATAAGTTTTATTGAATATAAATATATTACTGTACTTACTCAATGATGACTTCATTACAAGTAAGATCTGGTGTTATACATGTAATTCTATTACCACCCATCATACTTGATATATCTATATTATACCAAACATTAAAAAAAAAAAAACAATTGTCAGTTTTTGGTATTTAATTTGCTTGTTTTATTTCAAATCATATATTAATACAGAAAAACATAAATATAGGATGACCCAATTATTCCTTACACAGAAGTTGGGTATAGTATTATTTTTAGCTATCAATTTTATAATTTATTTGATGGTGATGTTACAAACTTAGTTCTTACTTTGTTGTCTGAATGGTTCTAATTGACTAGTTTTAAAATGCACTTGATATTGATTGATTGATTGATATTGATAATCAACAGGAGATGATGGTACTACTTGATCTGTATACATTGCTGCTGGTGCTCCAATATTTACTTTTGTACTGTAAAAAATAAAATAGGTTGTTTTTCAAGGATGATGAATATTAATGGCAATAATAATGGTAGTCTTATAGTGTCTAAAATAATATTTTGCACACAAAAATTATTCATAAAATATCCTAAAATAACCATTTAATACTGAAACAGTTCCAATTTACCAAAATAAGTTGGTTCCCAACCAGAATTAAAAATGGTGTAAAAAAATGCTTGTTTAGTAGATAAAAACATTAACAATTAAGATTATATTTTGTTAATTGAAGTTACAATATCTAAAATTTGACAGGCCTCCATTTTTTTGTACATAACAACCTGTTACTAGATGCTGCATAGCCATCCATCTTGGATTTCTTGGTTTTCTTTTTCATTTCAACTCCTTCTTTATAGCCTTCAATGAATTCTTGATGAAATGATTGAAGTGTAACTTGCTTCCAGAATGGTGAAGCTATGAACCAATAAAAAATTAAAAATTAGATTATAATGCAAAAGCTTTTTTTATGTCCTGCCTCCCTCCCTCATTTCAAATCCTGGAACTGCCACTGCAAGCCTATACTACAATATTATACTTACTACTACTGCTGTTATAAATTAAGTTATCCTACCTATTTGTAAATTCTGTAGCTGCAATGAAACAATTGCTTCAAGATAGTAAATTTTAAGCAATGATTCTTGCAAAACACGAGCCTACATGAAGAAAACAGTACATAGAAGTCATAAGTATAGAAAAAGTAAAAACTTTAAAGTATGGGAATGGTATACAATACTATAAAATTATCTTTAGAAATTATACTTCACTTATCTTGCAATTGCATCTTTCTAGCCTATACTATAATAGGCTAGTGGCAAAATTCAGATAGCTTTCACAGAGGTCTTGTCACCATACTTTCTACTACATAAACTTTAGTTGTGTAGTCTATCTCCATATAATTTTCCGCCTCTTCGAATTTAAAAATGAAACCAAAATCTACCTTAGACAATTTTGAATCAAGATGAACATGAGCTTTAAGACGACGATAACATTCTGCTATGTTTGCACGGCATTTTGCATCTGCTTCTCTTCGTTTCCGCACTTTATCACTGTCAGTTATTAGAGGTTCATAACATTGTTCACTAAAACTTTTAGAAGTACATGTCTCATTTTGCTTGTATATTAAAAAAAAACAAAATCGAATCATTACTTTCGAAATCATATTTGAGATAGGCCTAACTAATCCATACATATAGTCCTAGGCCTAGGCCTATATAGGCTACTACTACTAGGCTACTACTAGCCTAGGCCTTAGTAACTAGGCCTAGCCTAGGTCCAGGAAGGTAGGACAGTATCTTTTAAATTATTTAACATTGCAACTGCTGGTAGGCCGAGTGGGTACTGATGACCTAGCTAGGCCTAGGCTAGGCTGAAACTGCAAGTTCAGCCAGCTGATCATCCGAACCAAGTCTAACAAGGAAGACAAGGCAAAAAAGGATGAGCCTCCTACCAACAAAGGCCTAATATTTACATTTAATTATTTATTAATTAGATTGTACTCACCCAACTGTAGTACTCCATATTTCGAAAAATACATTATCAAATTTACACCACAAAATAGCCTTGGCCTAACTGATTAATTGGGCATAAAATGTTGTTACAGAAAGATTGTGGTTTTGTGGTGTGGCTTTTGCGTGTGGCCGGCGCCGCGGTATATGAGAATTGAAAATTTGACAAAAAACTTTTTGGACGTCATCGCTAGAATTCATTTTATTGGCTGAAAACAAAGACCTTGAAATTTGACCAATCATACTAATGTACATAATATATGCAAAATACCTGCGCAATCATATTGCGTAGGGGAGATTTTTTAGCGCTTTAAAATTACAGGTCGCGCGCAGCTAGCTAAACACAAAATATTTGTTGCTGTGAGGATTTAATAAATTATGCCATAGTTAAATGTGGTTTTAATTCCAAAGTAGTAATTATATTGTAATAGGAGGATAACATCAACTGTTTGTTTTAAACTTTATATCTGCCTGAACAATTTTGATGACCATATCATATGATCATATAAAGTCATTTCAGACATCATCATCTATGTCTCAGTTTATTTTTTAGATATCGTCAAGCGCTTTCTTCAGGAAGATACCACATTTTAGTTTGTATACAAACGAAACAGAAAGCAAAGACAGACTTAATTTGTGATTCACGACAAATTTATCCACTCACATTTAAAAGTAAAATACAGTTGAAAGCAGTAGGACAAGTGTATAAAGAAGTAAAAACTGAAAGCAAGCAATAACTTCAATTTGTATCTCTTGATACTTTTGTAAAACATATATTTACCATGGATAAGACAGTGGACAGCTGGGCACACACAAACTACTGTCAAAATCACAAATAACAATTCACCAAAAGTTCTTCTGAATTACATAGTCTATGAAGTAGTCAACAGAAATAAGAAAGTTCATTGAGAAATTGAGAATTTCAGCCATTTTGCAAATAAAAAGATATTATTCTATCTAGCTTTTTGCTTATTTTATTTATTGTATCTCCATTGAGATACAGCTACTGATACCTAAAGCATTGTTATTATGAGCCTCCATTGGTTTCTGAAAATGGTTTTAAGTAAATTTCTAGAGAGATATGGATGGAAGTCTGTATCATTTAAACAGGAATAATTGTATACAACAAAGATAATCCTACTGTAGCCCATTACTTAACTATCATTATTATTAGAAATTATTGCAACAAAATATACAAATACTCATCTATAAAATAATACAAATCTAAAGTGATAACGATTGCAAAGAAATAAAATTAAGTATTTGCTTACAAAATTAAATTAAGTATTTACTTAAGAAATTAAATTAAGTATTTACTTAAGAAATTAATTATTTGCTTAAGAAATAACTTAAGTACTTGTTTAATGAAATAAATTAAGCATTTGTTTAATAAAATTAAGCAAGCCATGATTTGCTTACAATTAAATATTTTACAGTACAAATAAAACAAGATTGGTTCCCATTAGAACGTAACGCAATGTCGACGATCACCATTATTACTACAATTACGTCCTAGTGGAAACCAAGCTTAAGTAAATATCAAAGATTCACATCTACATGAAGTTAAAATATAACAAATATTTCCTGACAATTACTCTTATAGTTTGTCCAATTTCATTCATACAATTATTTAGATTAATAACAACTATGGTATAGAGGCACAAATCAGAAAGTACATTATAATTAAATGCACAAAGGTATCATGATAATAAATGATGGTTGTACGATTTGTGTGTTGATACAATAATAGCGATGAATTAGCAAATTCTCTAGATAAGGTTCATTCAACAACACATGACTATTTGACAATTTGCAATGCATACAACAGAAATATGAATATAAATTTGTTTATTGATCCCTTAACATTAATTGAACAACTCAACCCCGGATAGAAGTCGATTAACAGCTGACTATGTTTAATAAAACTTATTTTAAAGAAAGATTGCATACAATATATACTATTAATATATAAAAGTTTTACAGCATTGAACAACTAATTTCAGTTACATAGTAACACTTTTATTCTTATCCTTTGCTGTGGTCCCAAGAAACAATTGGCATTTAAATCAGCAAAAGATATCAGGTACAAAAACATATATTTTCAAATATTTCTCCCATTTTTTAAGTACAGTTTTATAAATTCCAAATGTTTTGATATTGCACAAGTAAACATTAATTTAATTAAATCATTTTGGGGTGTTGTACACATTAGGGTTAGGGTTAAATCATTTTGGGGTGTTGTACACATTGTTAGGGATAGGGTTAAATCATTTTGGGATGTTGTACACATTGTTACAATCAATAAATTGCAATCTACAATTGTGCACTAATGCCCACTGACTTCATATCACAATTGAGATCCTTTGCAATTTGTTTCCCTAACATCATTTAACGGTGTAAAAACCTGTAATAACAGGTCTATGGACTGATTAAAGTTAAAGAAAATAATTTAAAAATAGCACTCAATCAAGATAGTATAAAAACATAAGGCAACATTCAATATGGATATATGTCATTTGATGATGCATTTCCGAGATTGATTTATAAGAAATGCAACTTAATACTTCTATAAGCAATATCACTTTTTACTTAATTGATCAGTGCAAACTGGTCAGTTTTACAAGCTTATTAAAAAATAACTGATTTAACCATGCATTGATGGAATGTTTCCAATGCAAAACCACCGATTATGGTGTGTGGTGGTGATAAAACACACAAGGATGACCTGACTGGTGGTAAAACACACAAGGATGACCTGACTGGTGGTAAAACACACAAGAATCACCTGACTAAATGAAATTTGAACTGCATTGTGGTTAATTAACTGCATAAAAGTCTGCCAATAACAATTGATGTGTTTAGTTAATTGTTATTGGCAGCAATTTGTGTTAAGTTACTCAGGAATAATCAAATTAGTTGTGGTTGTCAGTAAAAACATACAAATGATTTATTTTTGGTCTTTGACATAAGCTAAAACAATAAAGGTCAAATAAGTAAAGATATACAGTAATGCAATTTCCAATGGTATATTATTGTAACTATTAATTTTTCTGCGATGCTTTTCCTGGTCGTTGTCTTAAGTTATAACTGCCATTGGTAGCCTGCTTATTAGATGATGTATGTCCATTCCGTGTTGCACCTTTTGGTTTACTTTTAATGCTCACGTACGTCTTATGAAAAAATTCAGCAAACAGTACAATATGGCTTATGAGGTAGAACATTAATGTTACCATGTATGGACGGTGACGTACATCACAGTTGACACGTAGAGTGTTCAGGGTATGGAGTAGAATGAAAACAAACTGGGCCTAAATAAAAAAGACAACAAAATAATATTAATTGATCAAATTTAAGCGGTTTACTACAGACTGATTTAAGTCCATTACCAAAAACAATTGGTTTCTGATTTTATTTTTAAAAAATGAATTACCAATTGCAAAGCTGTTAAATACTTCTTCCACCAAAGATGTTTCCTGACAGCTGGTCCACAAGCTGACAACAAGTAGTAACCATACATTACAACATGAATAAATGTGTTTACAGTGGCACACATATAAGCTGAGGATGAAAAGTCATAATATATAAGAATCATAATTCTTAAATTATTAAATTGTTAAAAATCTGATTGAGTTTAAGTTAAATTTAAGGAAATATGTCCAGTTTATAGTAAATGTATTTTAGACATGGCAAACAAATGATTTAGTCACAACATTACTTACAGTTACCACCGGCAACCCATCGTACTCCGATCCACCAGAGCATGACCATGGTTGAATGATGATATACATGTAAGAAGGAGATTTGGTTGTGTTTTTTGCGAAGTATAAAGAAAACCTATAAAAAAAAAAAACATGAGGAGTTACAAAAACGTAATGAAAATTAGGTCTCAAAGATTCATTGTTCTATTTAACTCAGCTCCACCTCATTAAATAGAAAGAGTCTTTTAACTCATGAAATATTTTCACCATTCAACTCATAAACATTCATTATTTGTATAAGAACTAATCTCTGTCAGTGTGCAGACAATACACATCAGCAGGAGATTCATCATATCAATTAATCTCTGTCAGTGTGCAGTCAATACACATCAGCAGGAGATTCATCATATCAACTAATCTCTGTCAGTGTGCAGACAATACACATCAGCAGGAGATTCATCATATCAACTAATCTCTGTCAGTGTGCAGACAATACACATCAGCAGGAGATTCATCATATCAACTAATCTCTGTCAGTGTGCAGTCAATACACATCAGCAGGAGATTCATCATATCAACTAATCTCTGTCAGTGTGCAGTCAATAGACATCAGCAGGAGATTCATCATATCAACTAATCTCTGTCAGTGTGCAGACAATACACATCAGCAGGAGATTCATCATATCAACTAATCTCTGTCAGTGTGCAGACAATACACATCAGCAGGAGATTCATCATATCAACTAATCTCTGTCAGTGTGCAGACAAAACACATCAGCAGGAGATTCATCATATCAACTAATCTCTGTCAGTGTGCAGACAATACACATCAGCAGGAGATTCATCATATCAACTAATCTCTGTCAGTGTGCAGACAAAACACATCAGCAGGAGATTCATCATATCAACTAATCTCTGTCAGTGTACAGACAAAACACATCAGCAGGAGATTCATCATATCAACTAATCTCTGTCAGTGTACAGACAAAACACATCAGCAGGAGATTCATCATATCAACTAATCTCTGTCAGTGTGCAGACAAAACACATCAGCAGGAGATTCATCATATCAACTAATCTCTGTCAGTGTGCAGACAAAACACATCAGCAGGAGATTCATCATATCAACTAATCTCTGTCAGTGTGCAGACAATACACATCAGCAGGAGATTCATAATATCAACTAATCTCTGTCAGTGTGCAGACAATACACATCAGCAGGAGATTCATCATATCAACTAATCTCTGTCAGTGTGCAGACAATACACATCAGCAGGAGATTCATCATATCAACTAATCTCTGTCAGTGTGCAGTCAATACACATCAGCAGGAGATTCATCATATCAACTAATCTCTGTCAGTGTGCAGACAATACACATCAGCAGGAGATTCATCATATCACCATTTGTTATCATGTTTGCTGCTTGTGATAACAAATTAACCTTTGTAAGTGACTTTCAAACTTTCATTTCGTAATTCATATCTAATCTCATTATGCAATAAGTATTACCATTAGGCAAGTATATACTTACTGTGTCTGTTAACTCAATGATCTTGGAGAAAAAAAACCACCATGTAGCGTTGGCTAACTAAACAAAGATAAAATGAAATTTAGTAAAATATCATCTATTGTAAAATAATTACAGTAACTAAAGTGCAATGAATTTAATATTGATTTTCAATAATTTTGCAAAAAGGTAAACATTGTGCCAACTTCCGAAATGCATGAAATTATTGTTCTGATCTAAAGCTTGTTTTCAAACAATTTAATTATATATGCTTGAATTCACCTGTATGCACTTGTGAAAGTATTTATTAGTGAAGAGCAGGTGGTTTCTTACTGTATACCATGGATATATACATTTAATTGGTACTGATCAGTCCATGCTTATATAATTGTTGTACAGTAAGTACTAAGTCCATGAAAGCAAGTACAGTAATACAAAGTACAGTTTACAGTAATGAAAAACTACAAAAAAGTTAATATTGAATTTTCCAATGAATTATAAAGCTATTAAAATACCACAACATGTACATATTTTATTCTATATTGGATGAAGAGCGTAGTGTATATTTTGACATATTTAAATAAGTAATGATATAAGACTAAGGATCACTGGTGAGCACATACTAGCTGTTTGAATGTATCTCAACCAGTACTAATAGCATTTAAACAGTATATTCTAAAAAATAAACTGAATTGCAAAAATAAAATACTGGATTTCACCAATGCTTGTGAAAAATCAGTTTTCATATGAAGTACTACAATTTAAATTAAAACCAATTTTTGAAGATTGAATACTGAATTTATAAAAAAGATCGTATCAAATGTTAAGAGGTTAGAATCGAGAATGTAAATTACAAAAAAAAGGGGGAAAGATTATTTTGTGTATAAATCTATACGAGCACCAATACAGGTAAGTATGTATTGTATGCAAATGAAGATACTCATTATATCCGAGTAATGACAGTACTGTACTATTTGATATCTTTTCAAAATCACAAAGTACATAAAAGGAACATTCAATCATGAAATTAATGTTAGGTGGGCACATTTTTATCCAGGCATATCATCATGTCATATGTAATGTAATAGAACAAAAAAGCAATAGAATTGTATTTAAAACAAAGTGCCTGGCTTGTTGCATTGAATAATCCCGGATTCTCTTGCTTTTATTCTTAACTAAAGTTCCTAATTTGCTAAAAAGTGACTTAACTAATAACTCACCCTGACAGCTTGTGGGTCATTGGAATAATCAACTTTTTGACAAAACACATCAAAATTTGGATTAAATACTGTTGTTATTAGGAACTGTAGGAAGAATATACAAACATGTGTTTACTGAAAGGAGAGAGTATTAAATTGATAGTTGAAACAGATAAATGAAGTAAAATACATTTAAAATGTTAAATAAATGTTTCATAAGGCAATCAATGGAAGGAGGAGATTAAATAACTAAAGAGGGATTTGAACCATAGAATCCTCAAAATATTGTAACGCAGTACTAGGTTTATTTATTGGTCTGTATGGTTGATACACAGCTAAATGCTTAGTATTTAACTAAGAAGGTACTCAGTTGTACAGCAGTGAAACACAATAATAATGGAACCAGTGAACTGCTACAAACAATGTTAAAACTTGCCTCTTTAAAAACAAATGCATTCAATAGGATGAGGGCAGCATTATAGGTTACCATTACACGATTCAATTTAAATGCTTTGTAATTCTCCATAATTTTAGGGCCATACCAAACACCTAGTAGATACAGAATTGCAATGCTGTACGATGGTATAGGGCTTGGTATTAAAAACAAGTCTTTCGTTCTTACATCTGCAATGAAAATAATAGCATTCTCTATTATAAATAATACAAGTTTAAATACAATTTGAAGATGCTTAATTTGAGTCCGTCTTACCTGCTACAGATTCCGCCCATTTCCAGTACTCAACCGCCTGCTCCACAAGTCCAGTCATTATTTAGCCTGTAAAAGTAAATCAGGAAGGTATCAATATCAGTCAGTATTTTCTATTACAGTAAGATATAAATGTGTTATAATTTGGATCTATAAAAATATTATATCTATTTCTACAAAATTCTATGAATCTTAAACACTTGAAAAAATCAATATTAATACTTTTGTATGCTAAAGAATAATGTACAATATCCAATTAGTTTTCTGTAGCAAAACATGGCTAAAATTGCATATGGTTTTTATTTAAATATAAATATTTTACAAATATTTAACTATTAATGCAACAGGTAACCAATTAACTGTAACAATTTTAACAGCAATTTACCAACACCGTTTAAAACAAATAATTTGTTATTCTTATCAGTACTGTATTCTTTTTGTTATGGATATCTAAGTGAATTATCTGTGTTAATAATACTTCCTTAAAAAAGCTCAATAAAATTGGTTTTTTTCTGACGATGGTAACATTATTTGCAAAACATTCAATTTCCAATCAAATCTACTACATACTTTACAATTTAAAAATCAGCAAGATATTAATTATTATTATTATTATATTATTCATTTCATATTTTATAGTTACTAATTGTGACAAATTGTTCTATGTACATTAGCTAGTAGTAATAGGTCAAAGGTCATTACATAATTATCAGGAAGTGTATAATATTATAGATAAATGTTCATTTTCCTTCCTTTGTAACATTAATGAAGTTGCTAATGTACCTTATTGTATTCATAATTAGTTGAAAATCTTCCAAAATAGTATTTTAGTCTGTGAAGAATGTTAATATTTTCACAGTTTTGTGACCTGAGTCACAGCAAAATTAACATTTTTCTATCTGCATTCCATTTTGTGATGTCATTTAGCTTATCTTGAAGATTGATAGTACATTTTTTTAATTGGTCATTTTAATTTGCATACATACAAAAAACACAATAAATAATGTCAATTAATTAACAGAAAATAATTAACCCGTATGCAACAGTATAATACATTAACATTTGTTAGCAATATTAAATAAACACCACCAATTACACAATATTAATTCAGGTGTAGGGGTTAAAATACTAATGTACATGAACAAACTGATCACTTTTCCATAAAACTGAATCTCTTTTCACAATAGAAATTTTCAGTAATTGTGGTATTGTTATTGCAACTGTTGTGTAACCATGGAGCTCCGTTGGTGATGATAAACAGAATACAATAGTTAGAATGGGATTAAACCTGTGATACAAAGGTAATTGATTTTACTACAGTTTCAAGTATGACCCTTGCAATGCCTACAAAATAACTTAAATTAATATATGGCACTAATCTGTAGTATGTGTGAAAGGGAATGAATATGGATAAAGTGTTGATTTCTTGAATGTTTGTTCTGTTAGTTTGAGCATAAGAAACAAGACATGGCATCCAAATAAACTAATTATTTATTTTAATATAATTTATTTAGCTGAATATATTTATGTTAACTTTGAATAATAATAATAATAATAATATTTATTCGGCAAAAGTTCATAAAGTACATTTTACAATTCATCTTGCCAGGAGCAAGTAATAGGCATGAGCCCAAACAGAAAACTGCTCTTACTCCATCATTACTTATAAAATACAAAAATAACAAAACTAAGTAGCACAAATTAAGTCAAAATAAAACAAAACAAAACAAAGTTATAATGAGATACACCAATTAAAAATAAGCTGCATTGAATAAACAATATAAACAATTACAGTACAACTTAATATTTTGAGATCAAATGTTTGATGAGTTGGGCTTTAAAGTCTGAAATTGTAGCACATTGTTTAATTTCATTGGGAAGTTGCTCCCATAATCTAGGGAAAATAACAAACGAAGAATTTAAAAATGTATTCGTCTTTAAAAACTTTAATTTAAGAGCATAAATTTGCAGAGGAAATTTAAAAAACTGTAATCATTTATTTGTAAAATGCACTAAAAAATAAAAAAACATAATTAAGAAAAATGAAATAATATGTCAATCATATGTCACTGTATGTAATAGCCAACAATAGAACCCATCACACCATACCAACCATGCAGCTAGTGGTCAGTTAGTACAGTACTTAGTACCATACTCCTCCACGATGGCGGGGTTTCCTTGAATCAGACAATGCAGAGACCCAATCTCCACACAAAGCACCTCATACACAAAACCTACCAGTTTGATTAAAATTAACTTACCAAATTTTATAAACCTCTGAAATATAACTTTTAGAAAATGTTTCTTTATATCTAGGAGGGTTTAATGTTGATTTGACAGGTCTTTCATAAACTGAACACCCTCGAAGAAAATTGCCTCGATGCGGTAAAGCTCGGAAGATTCCTTCCTACTATTGGTAGTTTGTGGGCGATCTCAATATTTATAGGGTAAAACAATTATTTAGTATCTGAAAGTGTATTAATAATCTATAAGATAGTGTAATTGCTTAATTGTATTTGTATGCATTACATACTTAATTAGTTTTAGTTATCACCAAAATAAATTAAAACAATTTCGAAAAATAGATAATAATATATGAATCATGATTAAAACCCCAAGCAAAATGGTATAAGCCAGCAAGATGCTGTGTCGAATGAAACGCAAGCTTTCTTAAGGAACATCAGTCTTTGTTTGGATATAACGAAGACATGGATTGGCTGATTGAATGAATGAGGCCACTTACTGGGAGAGTGCTTTCCGGCTGCTACAACAAGTGCAGTTTTATTTTGCACACGCTAAGCAACAAGACTGCAGACTAACAAACGGGGGCGTGTTTTAATCTTTTCAGGTATTTATCTATTTATTTACTTTATCTTACGTTTTTTATAATGCATTTGTATAATCAATGTTCACAGTTTTATAGTTGGGCTATATCTGGTACCGTGAACTTAAGTATGCGGCTAAATTTGTAAGGTAAACCAAAAAATGAAATCGTATTACCATGACAATATAATAATATCTCTATGTATGAGTCTAGCGGGCCTTATATGGTCTATTGATAATGATAGGATGCTATAGTATAGGCGGTTATTTTAAATGGTTCCTAAAAAAAGGTAAAGGTGCATGCTTGTAACTTCGGAGATGCTTATAACCACATAAATTAAATAATGTGTTTACATCGAGATTATTCTTTTTTTTTTTAAATAAAAACATTTTTATATTTAATCATGTTTACTTTTCTAGATTTTATTTGCACAAACACATAACAACAAGATCAAAGTTGCCACTTCAGGCAGCACTGTCTGATCTTGTAGCACCAAACGATGTTGCCACTTCAGGCAGCACTGTCTGATCATGTAGCACCAAACGATGTTTGACAAAAATATAAAAATATATTATATAAATGTCAATATAAAATATATTCACAAAAATATCTGAAATTAAGATAAAATAGTCATGGAGTAAAAATAATCCACTCATTAGCCTATTTTTTTTTTCATAAGAGATAAAATCTACTTAAAACTGTTAACTAGGTAACTATAGAAACTGTATCTAATTTTAATAAGATTATATTATAATATGACAAAAATAAATTAAAGAATATTAATTAGTAATGGTGGATATAGAGAGATACATTGTGGTTCCTCATCAAATGTATAATGCCCTTTTTAATTGTTTCTCAACATTTGAATTTCACAGTTTGGAAGACAGTAAAACAAATCAATAAAAGACAATGGAGGTTGTACAAGACACTGTGTCACACATATCTGAGGCTTATGAAGGCTTTGTTGCAATAAGTGGTAAGCAGCTATTGTTATACATAATGTGGTGTGAATATTCTTTTGTCTAACCCCAGTGATGGGTGTTTTCTATCTCAACCTCTTTCATATGCATCCATAGCAAGCAACTTGCTAATTGTAATTTTATCAAATGTATGATGTAATTGTGAATGTTTTGTTTTATCATATTTTCTGTAGAGGAAAACAATTTTCCATTTTTAAAATTTTTTATATGGAACAAATAAAGATTTGATTAATTACAGGATGGATAAACTATTTTATAATTTATCCATTTCAATGAATACATCTTTTATTTGTTATATACCAAAGTGTATAAATTATACTAAATCATTTTAATTCACTATCTTAACATTTGAATAAAATGTAATTTTTCTTACAGACCCAAGAGTATCCGACTGGCTGTTGATGGAGTCTCCTCTTCCAACAATTGTTATTACGTTGGTGTACCTATTGATGGTTTACTGGGGGCCAAAGGTCATGAAATCTCGCGAACCATTTGAATTGAAAGGCGTTATGATGATCTATAACCTTGGTTGTGTAGTGTTATCACTTTATATAGTTGTTGAGGTGAGCATTCATCACAAATAATAATAAATAATAATTTTAAAAGATATGATAATGTATTATGAGGGATATTGATAATTCATGACTTTATAATTAATCATTCATAACTTGTATGTATGTGAGATTAATCATGAATTTAAATAAGATTGTTATTATGCAATTTTGCTGGGAGGAGAAACTTAACCATAAATGTCAATAATGTTTATTTGTTGCATAATTTGTTTTTATAGTGTATATATTGTGGTTACATGGCAGAATATAATGTACAATGTCAACCTGTCTCTTACTCTGATAATCAATATGAAGTGAGGGTAAGTCGTTTTTATAAATTTTGTTTGCAAAATAAGAAATGTTGTACCAAACTTATGTGCACCATCAAGTGATTTGACATTTTATTATTTACCAACTTATCAAGTGATCTTAGTGCTAATTTGACATTTTATCTTTACCAACTAATGTCATTCATCAAGTGATCTAGTGCTAATTTAACATTTTAATATTTATAGATTGCTAAAGCAATGTGGTGGTTTTACTTTTCAAAATGTATTGAAATGCTGGATACGTTCTTCTTTATTGTACGTAAAAAGAACTCTCAACTGAGCTTCCTACATGTGTATCACCATGCTAGTATGTTCCTACTCTGGTGGATTGGTGTTAAGTGGGTTGCTGGCGGTCAATGTAAGTATGTTGTAATGTGCTCTAAACATAGATATATTATGTGAATCCTAAGCTTTAACCATGGACCAATAAATAAAATTACCATGGTGTAACACAAAATGATTCAACCCAGGAAGTGGTGGTTAGGGTGAAATTGTGAAAATGCTTTGCAAACATTTTATGTGGGTGAACTTATAAAAATGTACACAATGATAATCATTGAATCCTATCTGATGAATTATTGATTTGAGCATGGAAGATGATATGATTAAATTTCAGTAACTCTCAATGGCTCAAATTATTTTATTACTGGATACAAATTGAAATTTAATTTTTACTGTTTATTTAGAATATATTGCAGGGTACATGTAATTAACATGGAAAACAATTTCCTCTTCAATCATGCATATATAATCTTTCATGTATGATTATTAAATTCTATTCCAATTCTGTGCTGTACTCACTTCAATAATATTGTTAATGGAGAATATATTTTAAACATAATCATTTTATTTTCAGCTTGGTTTGGCGCTCTGATGAACTCCTTCATTCATTTTATAATGTACAGTTATTACTTCCTGTCTGCCTGTGGTCCCTTATTCCACAAGTATCTCTGGTGGAAGAGATACCTCACTCAATTGCAATTGGTAAATATTAATTTACATATAAATAAATCAATATAACTTAATTATAATATATCAATCAAAAGGTAAATTATTGAAAAATGTGGGTATGAGTGGCTGAATGTGGGTATGAGTGGCTGAATGTGGGTATGAGTGGCTGAATGTGGGTATGAGTGGCTGAATGTGGGTATGAGTGGCTGAATGTGGGTATCAGTGGCTGAATGTGGGTATCAGTGGCTGAATCTCAATGGAAATACAAATAAAATAAGGTTTACTCCATATCATTGAAACTGGTTTTTTTTTATTGCAGACTCAATTTTTCATTGGATTTGCCCATTGTATACAATCACTTTACTTTGACTGTGACTTTCCAAAGTGGATGCACTATGCATTGTTGATCTATGCAACTAGTATTACTACATTATTCTTTAACTTCTACATTCATGCATACATTAAACGAGAAAGACTACCAAAACTGGAGAGCATGACTTGTATGCGAACAACAGCTCAAGGAGACACCAACGGTAATGTCAACGGATCGGCCAAATCAACCCACAATGGTAGCATGAACGGTCATATAGAAAATAAAAAATCAAAATAAGGGGCTTGCCAATTTGGTTCTTGCACCAAAATTCCTTTGTACAAATGCTATATTTTCTTGTATTCTATTTAAGCTTGTAATATAGTTGCATTTTTAAATATACATCAAGTTCATTAGTGTATTCTTTTGATGAGTAAAACTAAATTGTTAACGCAATTACCACTGCCATCAATTGCGGGTTTCAATCTATCTGTGTCGTGATTTTTTTACCTTGTTCTTAGTTTTAAGTGTTCCCCAAAAGTTTACCAGCAAGATTTACCAGGATAAATTGGTTAAAATCGGTATCGAAAAATATTTAAAGCAAGATTAAACCGAGGCTAAATTTATTTGTTTAAATAAATCGCTTAATTATCCAGAAATGATTTTTAAACTGGGAGAACACTTGGGTTAGTTTAGACTTTTAGATATTCCACCGATTTGACAGCTGTTTAGAATGTGCAATTGTAATAGAGACTTTTAATTCTCATATCAAATGGAAGAAAGCATGTGTTAGTACATTAATAAAAAACAACCATTATTTAACTTACATCTTTAGGTCTTGTCTTTATACTTGTCACTTTGATATCAATTTGTCACCAAAATACTGCAAAACAATAGATAGATGTAGACATTTTATTGAGAATTAATATATAATATTGGAATGTAATTTGCATAAGGTGATTAGTATTAAAGAAGAAGTTTTCTTAGAATAGACATTTTTGTTATGTTATAGTTGCATAATCAAAGCCCTTTTATTTTTCAGAATTTATTTTGGTATAATTGTTCATATGGATTTAGGGCTTTAGTGTAGCTTAATTCATCCATAATTTAACTTTCACTATTTTCTATTTACTTTTCTACCACATCTAAGCATTTAATTTAAGGTTATTTATTATCATGTAAACATCTGTTAAAATGTTTTCAATAACAAAATTGATTTTGGTATCCATACATAGAATCATTCCATATTCTGGCAATCATTGTTGTCGCAACTGAAACAATAAACATTGATGTGATTGAGATTTCTTGATTCTGGCAATCATTATTGTCGCAACTGAAACAATAAACATTGATGTGATTGAGATTTCTTGATTCTGGCAATCATTATTGTCGCAACATAAACAATAAACATTGATGTAATTGAGATTTCTTGATTCTGGCAATCATTATTGTCGCAACATAAACAATAAACATTGATGTGATTGAGATTTCTTGATTCTGGCAATCATTATTGTTGCAACATAAACAATAAACATTGATGTGATTGAGATTTCTTGATTCTGGCAATCATTGTTGTCGCAACATAAACAATAAACATTGATGTGATTGAGATTTCTTGATTCTGGCAATCATTGTTGTCGCAACATAAACAATAAACATTGATGTGATTGAGATTTCTTGATTCTGGCAATCATTATTGTCGCAACATAAACAATAAACATTGATGTGATTGAGATTTCTTGATTCTGGCAATCATTGTTGTCGCAACATAAACAATAAACATTGATGTGATTGAGATTTCTTGATTCTGGCAATCATTATTGTCGCAACATAAACAATAAACATTGATGTGATTGAGATTTCTTGATTCTGGCAATCATTGTTGTCGCAACATAAACAATAATCATTGATGTGATTGAGATTTCGTGTTTGATGTGTCTAATGCTTCACCTTCTCTCAATCCCACTATAGCTTTAAGAAGAGCTGCAAACAATCACCACACAAAAAAAAAATAAAGCAATTGGGCAAAAACAAAACACAATTAAATATGGAATACAAAAGGTAAATTCCCAAACAGTATCAAAGCACATACGTCAGCAATAAGCACCTCCAAAGGTCTTATTTTGGTTACATCACTAGTGAAGAACAATACTGTACATGATTAAATAGTACATTATTTAAACAGTATCAAAGCACATACAGCAATAAAGCACCTCCAAAGATCTTATTTTGGTTACATCACTAGTGAAGAACAATACTGTACATGATTAAATAGTACATTATTTACTAGTAACTAGATTTGTAACAAAGTTATACAAAGAGCAGCACATTACATTATATAACATAAGTATTATAACCCCAGGGGAGAACAACCAGACTTTGATATCTATGACACATAAACATAGTTTATTAATGTGACTTCATTCATGTCTACCAAGCGAGGCCTTTATAGGGTGTCATTGAAGGACTTTAGAGGATGTTGTTGAATACCAAGCGAGGCCTTTATAGGGTGTCATTGAAGGACTTTAGAGGATGTTGTTGAATAGATGTTTAACATTTTGATAAGTATATTACAAACTGAACAAAACACAAATGGAAATAGAATTGTGTATTCTACTTTTTTTTTTAATGTTCATGCTAATCACTAGCAAATGATGGTCAAAACTAAAACAGCATTTATTATACTTATTCAACCTCTTTTGGTGCATCATTTTTTATACACATAAATATTATCGTCTTTACACAAAACATGAATAAAGATAGACAAGACCAGCCTGCTATTCTAAAAACTATATGGGAATGTAACTGTACTTGGACAGCAGCATTGCACTTAAATCCAAATATTAAACGTTGGTATCAAGGTGTAACAAAATAAATCATATCAAAATATTGTACTGAGATGCAAATCAAAAATCCCAATCCATGAATATGGAAAATGACAGATAGAAAAAAAAATTAAGTTGAGCACATTTTATAACGCTACAAACAAATTACATATGAAAAGGTATTTATACACTTGTTAAAAACATCAAAACTGTTAAAAATAGCAAAGTTTGAAAATCAAGGTTTACTATATACCATTTTATAAATGATGAACTAATATTCAAATGCCTCTTGTTAAATGTTTGCTTTTACTTACTAAATCATTTTATCTGATTTTGCTTTGTTTAAATATAGTATTCACTTCAAATTTGACAATGAATAAATATATATAAAAAAATATATCTAAAAAACAATACAAAGTATAAAACAATTTAGTGGACATCAATATACAATATTACATCAATATACAATATTACATTAATAAAATGCATTTGTAATTTTATTGAAAAAAGTGTTAAAATAAATATGTTCTAAAACTGAATTCAGATCTGCTATATCAGCCAGATGGAAGAGCAGAATCACCGAGCGTTAAGACTAGGTCAAAGGTCAACCAGATGACCTAAACGATGATGTCATCATCATCTGTGTTTGGTTTTCTTCTGTTTGGTATTTCAGGAAGGTCCAGACTCCAATTGTGATTCGAACCTGGAAAATAACAACATTAAATTATAACATTTTTTTATCAGATAATTTACGATTGTTGTTATTACCATCATGCACACTATAAAACAATAATAATTCATATCATATTTATAATATCTTAAATATTTTAAATGAAACTTACTTTGTTTAATTGGTTCTAGTTTTGAATTAGAGATTGGACTAAGTTTACGAGAATTCCCTTCAAATAACGGTTCCAGCGTGGGTTGTTTGGAGGCTTTTATAAAACTATTCTTTTGTCCAGAAGCGTTGGCCCATGGGGGTGAGCCCAACGGATTAGGAAGGCCTGGTGCCTTCCCTTCATCAATGCCATCTACAGGCATTGGAGCCGTTTTGTTGTTCTTTTTTAACTTCTTTTTCTTCTTCTTTTTCTTCACATTTGATTCATCTAAGACAAAACAAAAATAACTGATAAATACTTGTGAATTAAATTAAATCATAAACAATATTAAATTAGAAGGCCATACTTTTCCCATTTATATATTGTTAAATCATAGTAAGATGGTGGATTGTCAATTTGTTTACTGTTTAACAAGTTAATCATTTATTTGAGAACAAAGACATCATATAAAATTTTTTTGAATATAAATACATAGAAAGTATGTAAATTAATTGGTAGAAAATGGCGAATCTTTAATCATCAACCACTCTCTGGTGGGTTTAATCTTGAATTGGGTGACAAATTACTGGTTAGATATTGCATTAGGTGACAAATTACTGGTTACAATTTAAATTAAATGAAGATTTACCTTCCTCTTGTGACAATTCAGGTTGAGTTGATCTATTGGTTAAATCATTCCTTGAACTTAATTCCATTTCATCTTCATCGTCCGTCTTTTTTGTTTTCTTTTTCTTTTTCTTATTAACAACAACAACCTCTTCTTCTGATTCAGATTTCATAATATTTTTCTTATTTTTTTTAACAACATAATCTTGAGAATCTTGATCGTCAAAAGCATTGTTTTCAACTCCTCTTGGTGATTTTTTCTTCTTTTTTTTAGTTCTTGGTTTATCCACTACAATACTACCGTTAGTTTTAGTCCTTTCATCACTTATGTCTTCTTCCTGTAACCTAGGCGACTTAGATTTCTTTACACTTTCTGTTTCTTTGCGCTCTTTTTCCAGTTGTTTTTTCTTAGCTTTTTTATTTTTCTACAAAGGAAAAGACAAAAAATGTCTTTATATGTTTATGATGTATCGGGCTTCATTCAATTGACCACAAATATTTTATCTTTTTAAAATTTTGGAACAGTTTATTTGTCAAATAATTTCGAAATATCATTAAACTTACAAGATCTTCAAAATAAGTTTGGTCGACTTGCTTGAATGGATCCCCTGTAATAACATCTTCTTCCTCTGATTCTTCTACTACTTCTCCATTCCTTTCTCGTTCTTCTTTTTCTCTTTTCTCTCTGAAATCACCAATTAAAGCCAAAATATTATTTTATGTTTTTACACTCATATTAAGTTCCTTTTAGGCTTTATGATTCAATTAAACTTGTCATTTTTTTTTCTTTTTAAAATTAAAATGTATGTAGAGTCTTCACTCAACTCCACTTGTGCATGTTTGTATCATATGAAAGAATCAAACACATTAAATACATACCTTTCTTCTTTTTGTCTCCTAATTTGTTCTAGTCGTTCTTTTTTATATTTTCTTGCAGCTTCTCTTTGTTCTGTATATTCTCTGTCTACTCGTTCACTTAGTTCTTCCCAATCTTCAGCCATTCCGTGTAATAACCATTTAAACCCCTGATGTATCGCCTTGTCCAACTTCTTTCCAAAACCTTGAAGAGCTGTGCAGGTTTCCTATCAAAGACAATTCCAATATTAGAAATGGATACACTACAATTACCGTATATTTCGGTGTATAAGTCGCACCTGTGTATAAGACGCACCCCCAACTGAGAGTAAAATATCGGTATTTTTTATATCGTCGATGTATAAGACGCACCTTATATTTCATCAAAAAAATGTTTTTTTAAATTGTAATCAATATTATTGTAATAATATATTTTGTTATATCTACAACGGCGTCCTTTATTTAGGTTTTTTCTTACCTAGGCTCGGCCGCGCCCAGCCTCAACAAGTTCTTTCTAACTTGTTATTCATGAGTTTCGCCGCAACATCGAGTGCATGACCGTGTGTGTAACACGCACGTGTGTGGGCTAGCCTCGCTCGATCATTTCGAGAGGGCGCACGTTTTCACGGACAATCGTATTCGATTAGTATCTATGTACAGTATCCGAGAAGTGTTTACGCTCTAGGTCCATGCTATAATCACCTGGAGAATATATTAGTCAAATACCGTACACCATGTGCCACCAAAAGAAGGGCTTGCGCTTGGGGTACGGCGATCGTGCGTATAACTACTGTATAAATAAATACTATTCCAATCGTACGACGTAAACGTTTACAAATGAAATTTTATCGGAGCGCCATAATGAACAAATCTTTTCATCATATTTAGTATAACATCATGCTAAAATGACTTGAAAACTAGGCAGAAGCAGGTTGCCGTTACGTTAGTTAGTTACTGTAGCTAGGCCTAGCCTACTCAGGCCTAGCAAACGAGGTGACGATAGCCTAGGCCTATGTATAATCTGTGTGGTGAGGCATTTATGTTCGGTGTATAAGACGCACCCTTAATTTAGAGGTCAAATTTGCGTGTCAAAAGTGCGACTTATACACCGAAATATACGGTAATAAATGAAATAGGTATCATTCTGATGCTGTGATTTTCATAACTACATGGTTGTAATTTAACCTTAAATGCACAGAAAGGTTGAGAACTTACAACTCGACAAGGGCATTTGCTTTCATTGACCATTTCCTCAAGTTCAAGTTGCTCACAAATATCAACTTCATCAAGAGCGCCATCAACATCTTGTTTGTTTGCCAACCTAAAAAAAGGGTAAAATTTTTCGTTTACATTAAATTTTATTTCATGTTGTTCTAAAAATCTGTGTCACTGTTGAGTGGTGATGAAATAAATACTCCAATCACTGAATTAATGTAGAAAACTTACACTAAAACTCTCTTTCCATGCACCCTATCATGATGCAATGTTTCCTTAAGTGTTTGCCGACATTCATCAATTCTGTCTTCATCACTTGCATCTAACACAAAGACAACACCGTGTACTTCAGCATAGTAATCCTTCCATATATCACGTATCTTCTTGCCACCACCTAAATCATACACTGTTACCTCAAACTTCTTTTCAAATGTGAACTCCACACTTGAAAAACCAACCGTTGGTGGCTCTTCTGTGTTATCTTCTAATAGAAGAAAAATAATTGCAAATTTACATAATAATAGAGAAAATGACCTATCAAAGGTCTCTGTTAGAAAGAACAAAGAGATTGAATCATTGACTACATTTTGGAATGTCAATCATTTAATTTTTTCATTTATTCGACCAACAAAACATATATATACAGTGTACAAAGATAAAATTGGTCAGGGACTGCTAAAGTAATATAATTACTGTAACTACAAGAGTCAGCAGTCCCATGATCACAGGTTTTGTCCTAACTGAATAATACTAAAACATTTGAATTTAATTATCCTAACAAAATATCACTGCATATAACCACAAACTATACAAATAATCAACATAAAACAAAGCATTGTTCAAACCTACCTCCCTTGACACCTTTAATTGCCGTTGTCTTCCCAGCATTATCCAGACCAATCAACACAAGTGTTACCTTCCTATTTGATATCAATAACATGTTACAGAGGCCACTTACTATTTTTATTACTATAAACTTGTAATATTTTTAGGCCATATAGTAATTAAATATGATTTTATCAATCCATAAGCTTTAATTATTAATTATTCCTGAAAGTATTGTGGTAAAGGGTGTACAAATTGTAAACAAAATTGCTATTATCTTTTGTATGCAATGATCTGTTTATATTTTTAGGTTTAATATTTGTCATAATTGATCTTAAATCATCTGAGTCTGTACTTACTTTGGAGGTTCCTGCTGCTTTTTAATACAAGCAAAGCAGTTAGCCATCAGGCTATACATAAGGTTTCTCAAACTTAGTCAGCAACTTCTGAAAGCAATGTAGATTTAATTTATTAAATATATTAATGATTTAGGCTAGTTTAGTTCTTTGAGTGCCTAAGAAAAATACTACGACAATGTCACTAGGCCTATCCAATACCAATGTCATACATTAATTAATTTAGCAGAGTAAAATATCTTTATTTAAAATTGTTTTATAAATTTAAAAATAGTAATTTATTGGCAATAAAATTCTGGTAGTTTTTTATCAATTTTTTACGGACTAGGGCCTAGCTAGGCTAGTAGGCTAGGCCTACTAGCTAGTAGGGTAGGCTAGGCCTATCCTCTTCTATTGAATTCCCCATCGCCCCACCGACGACTGACTGTGTGATGTTTTTAGGCCTAACTATGCACACTATTTACACTCTCAGTCTCTAGAGAGACAGTGCAGTGTCACTGCCAGCTAGCCTAGCTAGGCCTGGCCTAGAGGCCTAGGCTAGGCCTAGGCCTAGTACGTAGCCAGCCACTGACTTTTTGGCTAGGCCTACCTAGCCTTTCCTCTCGCGATCTTGATATCTTGCAGTGTAAATATTGTTAGACAATAATCGCCATAAAACTTACTTTGGATGATAAATACCAACTACTAACAAAGTGGCTTTAAGGTTTTTGTTTAATTGTCGTTGAAACTAACACTCTTTTCTCTCTGTGTTGTCAGTATGGTTTCACACAAAAACATGCAAAACAAAAATACCACACGGCAAAAATCGACTGCTTGTTTATAAATCACGTGACCACTATTTTGTTACCGCAGCAACAAAAGATTGGAATTGCTTTCCGCCATATTGTACGTATCATCACTGGTAAGATAACATAAATTATATTTATGTTTCTACTATTTTCTTCATTATCAGAAAGCAATAAAAATGCAGTAAAATATGTAAATTATTATAAGATTTTGAGCAATTTATTCATTAACATAAATAGTACAATACTAATCATCTCCAGTACGGTGGCCGAGTGGTTAAGGCGTTGGACTTAAGTTCCAATGGACGTATGTCCGCATGGGTTCGAACCCCATCCGTACTAAATTTTTTATTTGCAAATTTGATTTCTTTTTTATTTGTTTTTGGAATTTCTTTTCCTCACTTTTCTTGTAATTATTCAGTTAACATTTTTTTTTTTATTTGTTTTTTTTTTTTACCACAACACTGCGTGATATCACAAAATAAAGCATAAATACAGTTTATTTAGGCCTACAATTACACAGTAGGCCTATGTATAACAGCCAATATCAACTAATAAACGATTTTACTATCAGTTCATACGTACCTGTGTTGGTGTTTTTACAATTGCACGTCCAAACCAAAAAAGTGAAAATTCAACCAGCATTCATTGACAACTGGAACCTTCACAGGCTATTTCAGTGACATTATTACTCTATTGAGACAATTATTTGTCTGAACCATAAACAAGATTTATTTGAAAAAAAAAGACAAATATAACAGAATATATAAGATAAAGGGAAAGACTAAATGAGTTAACTAAATATTGAAGTGCCGTGATATTTATCAATATATATAAATTATAACTTATATAATACTCCCGCCTGAAATATAAATAACTAAAATGGTTTTTTAATCTAGAGGTAATGGCTGCATCTTGTCACAGCTGCCTGAAGAATTTAAGCTACTGCACTTAACAAGCAGAAAACACTTAAATTGCACAAAATAGAGTATTAAATCCAATATCTTAAAAATATTTTGTATACAAAATTGCTATATAATGTGATAAAAATTTGATTGGAATGTTTTATACTCTGATACAAATTTTAACGATAAGTATTTCAAAAATTTCTAAATTTAATCCTTATTTGCTTTTCTTATAATATTTACAAGCAAATTTTAATCCCACATAATTAACAACTGTCAGGTTATTTGCATAATTCTAATATTTCCAAAAAACAGTATTGCACATTGTTAAAAAATTCAATTTATTTTACAATGCAGTCTTTATATTTTGCCAAGGATAAATAAATTCATTCACTATCCTTTTGAAGATGGCAATTCTTTTCACAAGACAAATAAATATCTTTAAAAAAAAGAGTCTTTGGGAGTGAAGTCTGGCAATTAAATTTCAGAGTTGCTTTACTTTGGTATTTGTTGACTTATGGTACATCAGTTGATGTACTTAGAACCTTCTGCATTGCTTCCAGTCTATTTAATCCAAGTGTTGCTTTACTTTGGTATTTGTTCACTGTACATCAGTTGATGTACTTAAAATCTTCTGCATTGCTTCCAGTCTATTTAAAGTGTTGCTGTACTTTGGTATTTGTTGACTTATGGTACATCAGTTGATGTACTTAAAATCTTCTGCATTGCTTCCAGTCTATTTAATCCAAGTGTTGCTTTACTTTGGTATTTGTTCACTGTACATCAGTTGATGTACTTAAAATATTCTGCATTGCTTCCAGTCTATTTAACTCAAGAGTTGCTTTACTTAGTTTAAACATAACTGGACAATCAAGAGATAAACAAACTTGTTTCTCATGTGAAAATCCTTGACAGCTATTGCATATCTGATACAAAAACAAATAAAAACATAAATATTATAAGTTTTGTAATTACATTTTCTTGGCTAACGACAACATTATAACACAGTATATAAATAAAAATTCAAATTCTAAAGCCAAAATGTTCCTGATTTTCTGGTTCTTTTTTGTACTTATTACTATAATCAACAGAAGATAAATACACTTACAGTTTTTAGTACTGAATAATTCCTCTCAATATCGTGCATACGGTAACACAATGTTGTTGCAACATTTTGTGTGTTCTTTCGACAACTAGCACAAATTCCAGTCTTGGTCAGTTGGTCACAAATTTCACAATTCATTGTGTTAAAATATTGTGATATCGTGCCCTACAAAATCAGGTTTTGAATAACTTATATGAGAATATGAATTATTAATATTGATTTAAATGCAATATATATCTATATGATAATAGCTATACTTTTTTACAGATCAAAAGTTTTAGATATCAAAATGTTTCAGCTATGTTAAAAGCCGTTAAAATTATAATATGTATGTGGTTGTTTACAATCTACTGGGCATCCAGCTATTTACTGTACTCACTATAATGGTAAACAATTTTAGGTGATTTAGGTTATAAAACTTACTTGTTTACTTTCTGCTGTATTTGATGTTGGTGGAGCAAACTTAACAACTTTTGGTAATTCATTGTACCATTGGTACACATCAACACCAAATAAGGACATGATTCTGTCCAATGGAGGTAGAATTTGCTTGGTGACATAGTAGATTGAATTCAGCCGCTGGCTGGTGTTCTTGACGACTTCTAATGGTGATCTTACAAGTTGGATAAGTGGTAAGCCTGGACTTCCATAGACTATCACATAAGGTACTCGTTCTCCTGTCCTTGGTTCAGATCGACGATCATTTGACAACATGCGCCTAGGCAAAAAAAAAAAGAATTAAAAATATTATAAACCTGACATTTTTTTAAGTGTACATATAAGTAAATACATTTCAATAAAAGATACTTACTTGGCTAGTTCCAAGGCTGGCACGCAAGCACCTGGTCGATATGAGTTTATTCCACGATATTCCTTAGCAAAGATTAAATCCTGCATGCTGATGCGTCCTTCAAGAACTTTGTTGCACTGACGCTTCACGTAACTTTTAACTTCAGAAATGTTGTGAGTGTTAAATAAAACCTTTATTGAACGCTCAAGGATCTGAAAAAAAAATTGCTCATATATATATAACACAACATGAGTGTGGTTGAATCTACAGTTCAACTAACTCAACAGTCTCAATACCAGCGGAAAATGCATTGTCAACACCAACATGTTTAAAATCTGCAAAATTCTGTCTGGTGCTGTAGGGCCTACTTTCTACCATGATCACTGAAACTAACTAACCTTTCCAACTGCAGGGCAACTATCTCTTCTAACTGTCTCAATGCCTTTTGCATCAAAGATTGGTTCCTTTTGGTCTAATGTTTCATAGCTATAGCCAACATACCGCTTCTTAGATTGCAACACACATGGATGGTATACCTACAAAAGTAACACAATTTATATATATATCTCATATATATTGACCAGCGAAACAGATATTCAGTTATCCGCATTCAGCGGATAACTCCTTGTAACTGTCCTGTTTCATCATCTTTTTTTTTTTTAATGACGTCATCATGTCTAAAAATGAAAATAACGTGGGTCACTTTTAAATTTCAATCCGTTATAGCTCGTCAGAATAAAACGTGATAATCATGAATAAAATGTTTTCTTGAAGCTATTGGATTGTAGATACGAATTCATGTAAACATTTTGCCAATCGGATGTTGTGACGTCATCATATGGCCAGTTGTATTTTCATATTTTGCGTAATAGTTCATCACATTTAAAAGGGCGCGCATCTATATTTTACGTATTCAAATTTCTTCTACACGTTCATATGTTGTTGCTGAGATAATGTCCTTCCAAAATTGCTATCTTAGTGTTTCTTGTTAAAAATAAGAATAAACAGGGGGTCCCGTAATTTCACCTATTCTACACTGTATGTAACATGTATACAGATTATACCGTTTGCACTGTATATACTGTATGACACGAAATTGACAGAATTCAGCACTAACAGCATTATGATATTCTTTCAGTTCAGGTCATAATGCCATAACCTTTTTCTGTGTGTATGACGTGCGCGTGGCGTTTGTCTTGCAGAAAACTAACTCGTCAAAGTGACGAGTTCAAATCTAGTTATTTATTCTGTCTTTCTACTGAATGATACTTTCAGTGCTAAGGCATTGATTTCCAAAGTAGTAGAGCACATTTACAATATAATAAAAATAATTTTATTAGACAACTAACAAAGTAACTGATGTACTTATAAGGGTCTTCTGTATCAAGAAGACTGTAAACAAACCTTTTCAAATTTAAGTTTAACTGGTTTGGGGTTGTCAGCTGTCACATCATCTACCATCTCCTTTGCTATTTTAAAAGCTTGTTCCTTGCTTGCACCCTTCACCACAATAAACAAACTGTACAATAAAAAAGAAAATGTAATAAGAAAGACTACTGTATGTGTTATAATTTAATAGAGGAATACTAACGTGATCTTTAGACTCCAAAAACACACCATATTGCAAAGTACTGTACTACTCAGTAAGGTGATAAATGTTATACTTTGTACACAATTTCCCATTTTTAATTCATATGTATTGTGTACATACCTATCTGTATCTCCATACACCACTTGTGCATCCCATTTATCAGAGTTCTCTACCAAGTAAATAGCCCTTTCCAATGTCTCTCTTGCTTTGCGTACAATACTATCTCCAATCTGAAAACAAAAACATTCATTTACAATTTACATAAAATAAGTTATTTTGATGAAAAATCAAATACTGTAATACACTTAGTTTTGCCATTACAAACGAGGAAACTGTAATAATTTATAAATAAAATTGGATCATGTATTCCTTTTTATTTTTAAAGTCAAATTACTCACTTCTACACATGGCATTCTTCCAGAGAAACTAGCTGATGTGTAACCATAGGTGACATTGGCAATGAGTTTTAAACCAAGTTGACGACTATCCAACATCCGAAGAAGAACCTACAAAAAATGTGGATGATACTAAGAAAACTAATGGTTTCTAACAATGCAGAGTTAACTTTTTGTTATTGTAACATATTTCATATTATGCCAATACACAATATATATGACTTTAACACAATTTTCTGAATTCAATATTTTATTCAAAATGGGAATCGCAAACACAAAACAAGAAATATACCTTATTTTGTTTGTGATCTTTCATGGCTTTCTTCACCATTACTCTTGCCCCTAGTATTTCTTCAACCATTCTGTAAAGTAATGTATTCAATCTTAATACAAAATAACAAGTCAAATCTATTGTTAAGTCTACAGCTACAGATTAAGAATTTACTTAAGTAATAGTTAGGAGAATACTTTACTTTGGCAATACACCTCTTCTGACATGTGACTTGACGAAAGCAACGCCATTGGGTGAAACATGAATATCATTCTTGTTAAACAGTCTTCTTAACTTCCGGTGTGGTATGCTATAGCTTGTACAACCAAACTTAAATTCACCATTTCTAAAAAAAAAATTTGGTTATCTGCATAAACTATCCACAAAATAAAACAAAAAGGGTGATCTCTATAACTAATACCCATATTTGTTTTATGACCAATCTTGATTTTTATTATAGGTAAAATATTAACTATATAGGTAAAACATTAACTATATAGGTAAAACATTAACTATATAGGTAAAACATTAACTATATAGGTAAAACATTAACTATATAGGTAAAACATTAACTATATAGGTAAAACATTAACTATATAGGTAAAACATTAACTATATAGGTAAAACATTAACTATATAGGTAAAACATTAACTATATAGGTAAAACATTAACTATATAGGTAAAACATTAGGAAGATATAAACTCATTCTTACTCTGCAATTCCTTCAATTTTGCCTAAACAAGTTGAATAGCAGTAGTTGTAAGCCATCATCATGGACGGGTAGAGAGATTGGAAGTCAAGTACAATCACAGGATCCTCATAAAAACGTGATTCTGGTTCCATTACTAATGGGATGCATACAGGAGCATTCATTCTGAGAAATAATGATGGAACAAGTAAATGAAAAAAGTCAATTTATGTTTTTATTTTATGATGACAGGCAAATAAAGCATTTAAGTAAATACTGTACATGGTTGCAATTTATTTATAATTTATTTCACCTTGCTCTTTGTTGTACACTTGGTGTTACAGCAATGTAATTCATAGGCTTAGCCAGTCGCAACATCATTGATTCTACCCGATACTGCAAATAAAAGTACAAACAAGAAATTTATTTATGTTTTAAATGTGGTAAAAAAAAACTTGCATCCATCCACAAAAACAACAAGATTTAAAATATGTTTTATTTACATGCACAAACAAGATCATTAGAAACATACCTGCGAACCTCTTGATAAAACAGAGTAAAATTGAATTCCAAAAACTCTTGCTAACTCACTGGTTCGACCAATCAAATCTAGTTGGTTCAACAGCTTCATTATTCCCACTACTCTGATCATGTAATGTTCAATTGTTCGCCATCTGTGGTAAAATACAGAATTAACTGAACTAACTTACAATTAACTTTTTTAATATCTACCCACATTTAAGTATTGTTAATGTAAATAATTTTTAATCAAATTTGAGGATTCTTTTACTGAAACTAGTCTTATGATCTTAGAAGTCTTTATTAGGAATGAAATTAAATTTACCTGTAAAGATCTGTCTTGTGGTCGAACCAATCAGCAAGCGATCGGAAGGAATACTCTGGGATTCGTTGATGAAGCACATGAAAGGCAACATTCTCAAATCGGTAATTAGTCAATGCAACCTGCAATGAAAATATTTGATGAATATATTTAACCTATTCTACAAAGTTGTTATTTTGAACACAAAGTATATAGTTTATTTACTAATCTAAAATTAACAATGATTTTGGTCAAACCTCATGTCGCAAAAGTCTCCAAAGGTTCAGAACAATCCTTCCCACAATGCTTATCTCTGACATGTGATCAGCACCCCATTCATCTTTTTGAGCTGAGAATTTGCTTTTCTTTGCACCTAACAAAAAATAAAACATTAATATTTATATGTTGAAACTGCATGGAGTAAAAATAACAATTCCCTTATCATTATTTTCATTAACAAAAAAAAAAACATACCTGGTATCCTTGACAACTGAGAGCAAAGGTCAATTGAAATGAACTCGGCTCTTTGAAGGATATATCCCCATGACAACATTTGTATCTCGTAGCCAACAAAAATATCTGGATCAAATCTGAAATATTTATTTAATATTTATACAAAAATGTTTATAAAATAAAGTTTATAAACTTTATTGTTGTCTTAATGTAATCTACTTTTATTACCTCTTAACAATTTTAACAAGTTCTTCAAATATTGCTTGTTCTGATTTTACAACTATCTCCTCAAGCTGTGTAATACCAGTTCTAGCAAGAAATGACCTCTTCCCACGACCATTATCTACTTCATTCCAATCATTCAATAAACCTGGGTCAAGGGTTATGACCCCTGTAGTGTTTCTTAAATTGTCATCCAATGTATCTGATTGGATGCAATAAAATATTGCAAAGACTGCATCAGCTTCAGGATCAGGTCGATAGTTGAGCCGGGTTCGACAGTGAACTTCTAGACTCATTACTGTGATGTGCTGTACCTGCAGATAATGATACAACATTTTTAATTCTTGATTCAATAAAGATTGAAAAATTGAATCATGATTTAATCCCACTCGTTGGTGTAAGTTTTATACTATGTATTGGTTGTTTTCATTTATTTACTGTTCATTCATTGTTTTATTTCAATATATACGACACATCAGAATGTCCAATATAAAACAAACTGGAAGAAAAGTGTAAATGGCTTGCCTAACTTTTGATCGTAGTTTTGTTTTATATTATCATAATCTAATATATAATTATACATACTTCATGAACTGCTTTGGCATCTTTTAAATTGTGCTGGCTCACTTTAAACCCAAATGCATTTCTCGGCGTTGGTCCATCAATTTCAGACAAATCTGAGGCTGCTCTGGCAACAGGAGTAGCAAAGGTTTCCTAATATGAAAAAAAGAAAACAGCTGTTAGAGCTACCCTCTTGAAATAAATTGGAATAAATATGATATATTCACTCTCTAATTTTATGAGACTGAAAAAGTGCTGAACTGGGAAATACTAAATACAGTTAAGGTCTGTCTACACTATCAGAACTTGTTTGACAAAAAGGGTGTTAGGTACCGAAATACGGTTGATATGCCTAAATATGGTAGTGATATGACATCATCATTTTCATATAGGGCACATCATCTTTTGTTGTCACATAAAGTTTGATAGTGTATACAGAACTTTAGGCCAATGCTTACCAAGTTTTGCATATTCAATTTTAAATCTTGTTGTTTTCCATTGTCTGTCAAAGTTTCTTTCACATTCAAGATAGGTGTACACTGGGTAATGTGAATCGGTGTACTAGTACTTGTGTGTGGAATACTTGTGTTCCTTTGTGAGATAGCTGGAGTTCCTGCTGTAAATGATTTACTAGCTTCTCTAAAAGGGGTACTGTGACATGGCTGGTTTTTAAATAATGGTAATTTGGTCATTGGTTTGTCAGATACTGGAGTTTTGTACAGCTCAGATGAAAATGATTTAACCTTTTCATCACTTTTCTCTTTTATCTTTTCATGTACTGATTTATTTTTGTCTTGTTCACAAATGTTTCCACTTCTTTCAACTTTTATTCTTTTTTTCTGTTTGTACAGTTCTTTACCTTCCATCCATTTTGTAACTCCTGATCGTGATGGAGGCAGTTTGCATGGAGTAATTACTGTAGTTTTATTACTCAAAGTAAGTGCTCTCAATTCTGGTCGGGTCTCAATTTCATTAATTAGCTGGAAGCTATTATTCAAATCTTGGCTTGTGGAATGTACTTCTGTAAATGAATTAACTAAGCATTTTCTCCAATGTTGAATGCCATTCTCTGATAAAACACTTCTGCATTTTGGAAACTCAGATGGGATAACAGATTTGATTCTGTTATGATGTGATGGTTGATTACTGAAACAAAACAGATTTGATTCTGTTATGTGATGTTTGATTACTGAAATAAAACAGATTTGATTCTGTTATGTGAGGTTTGATTACTGAAATAAAACAGATTTGATTCTGTTATGATGTGATGGTTGATTACTGAAATAAAACAGATTTGATTCTGTTATTATGTGATGGTTGATTACTGAAATAAAACAGATTTGATTCTGTTATGATGAGATGCTTGATTACTGAAATAAAACAGATTTGAATCTGTTATGATGTGATGGTTGATTACGGAAATAAACAGATTGATTCTGTTATGTGATGTTTGATTACTGAAATAAAACAGATTTAATTCTGTTATGATGAGATGGTTGATTATTGAAATAAAACAGATTTGATTCTGTTATGATGAGATGGTTGATTATTGAAATAAAACAGATTTGTTTCTGTTATTATGTGATGGTTGATTACTGAAATAAAACAGATTTGATTCTGTTATGTGATGTTTGATTACTGAAACAAAACAGATTTGATTCTGTTATGATGTGATGGTTGATTATTGAAATAAAACAGATTTGTTTCTGTTATTATGTGATGGTTGATTACTGAAATAAAACAGATTTGATTCTGTTATGATGAGATGGTTGATTATTGAAATAAAACAGATTTGTTTCTGTTATTATGTGATGGTTGATTACTGAAATAAAACAGATTTGATTCTGTTATGTGATGTTTGATTACTGAAACAAAACAGATTTGATTCTGTTATGATGAGATGGTTGATTATTGAAATAAAACAGATTTGTTTCTGTTATTATGTGATGGTTGATTACTGAAATAAAACAGATTTGATTCTGTTATGTGATGTTTGATTACTGAAACAAAACAGATTTAATTCTGTTATGATGAGATGGTTGATTATTGAAATAAAACAGATTTGTTTCTGTTATTATGTGATGGTTGATTACTGAAATAAACAGATTTGATTCTGTTATGTGATGGTTGATTACTGAAATAAAACAGATTTGATTCTGTTATGAAATAGTCTTACCTTGATTTATCTGGTAAGTCAGCTGGACTTTGGCAGAAAGCTTCTTGGTGGTGAAACTCCTTAAGCCCAAATTTAGAAAGTGACTCAGTTACTTCTGTTTGAGAAGGAGGTAACTGCTGTGGCATCCACACTTTCACTCCTACAGGTAAACCATTTGTTGATGGAGTATCATCATCTTTAGGGCCTTCATCTGATGTTTTAGTCTTGGATTTTTTATGAAATTCCTGTTGTTTATCCTCCTTTATAGGTTCTTTATTGCTCTGATATTCTTTTCTTTTAGATGTTTTACAACTTTCAGATGTTTTACAATTAATTTCACTACTTTCATTAGTTTTTGAACAGGATATATTTTGAGAACACATAACACACATTACAGAATCATCTTCCAATGATTCCTCTAATGGACGTTTTCTGTTTTGTGTTTTTATGAAAATGCTATCCTCTTGTTCGGATGGTTGTTTTACAGATTGTTGTTTTGATTTTACAACCTCAACTGATTGTTTGGGTGGTTCTGGTGTATCAGGAACAGAGAAAATAGGAATCGGAGAACATTGGTTGGATTCTGTTTCTTTTCCATGAAACAATTTAGTAAAACTGGAAGAACATAGGTTGTTCTCATCTTGTATAAATGAAGGAGAAGTTTCATCTTTACTATAATGATTTTGGGGTTCAGTAATAATGGAATGCTGCTGGCCTAAATCAGTTGATATGGTTGGTTCAAGTATGAAATTACTCTCATTACTACCAGCTTTAAATTCTAAACCATCTATCAAGTTGTCATTTTGCTCAGAATTACCTATTTTTTCTTCTGAGTGTTGTTGATCCAATATTTCTACTTCTGCCCCAATGTTATTTACTTCTATTTCTTCTTTGTGATTGATAAACTCAATTTCCTCAAGGCTTTGATTTTGTTCGACCAAGTTAGTTATAGGTACTTCTATGCTTGGTTCATGACTAATTTGACTATCATCGTTTGAGGTCTCAGATTTTATGTCTTGTACCGCTGATGTTTCAGTTCCTGTTTCACGGTTCTGTATGATATTTTCAGATTCCACTTCTATTTCATTCGTGTTCAAAACATCTTGACTATCAATACAAATAGAATCACTTGAAGAGTTGTTTAAAGAACTTCCATTACAAGAGTTCAAACTAAAACCATTTGATTCTTGTGAGGAAATAACATGTGAAGCTGTTGAACAGATTACTTTGTAAGTAGGTTCACCTTCAACTAAAAAGCCTTGGGAATCCAGAAGATTGAAAGATGTTTCAACATTACTATCGCTACCTGTGGAATACAAGGAATCGGACAAGTTTTGAGAACGTTCTTGATTATTTCCAGTCTTTTGAGATAGTGCAGTATAATCTGAGGTAAAGCTGTTGTTATATTGTTCTGGAGTTATATCATCGATTGATGTATCTGGTTTTTCTACCATATCCGAATTCAGAAGCTTGTAAGATGAACTTTCATTTTTACTATCAACATCTTTAGTAATTGCACACTTAGGTTCACCAGATTTTGCTCCAACTGTATTTAATGATTCTTTCAGCATAGTAGTTTCAGTCATTTTCTTAGAATCATTTGAGGCTTTCTGTACGACCGCTTCTGAAGCTGTCACAATTGCTTCTGGACTGTTTGGCAACACAGAGTTAGAAATCAAGGCATCTGTCTGTAGACAATCTTCTTGATGTTCTTTCATTTCAGCATTAGAAGATAGTGGTGAAACAGCATCAACAGTTTCTGTTAACATTTCTGGAATTTTCGTTAAGGCACAATCTGATGTGTTGTCAAAGTCTGAATTAATACCTGTCTCAATTTTGTCTAAGGCACTGACTGATGTATTTGGTATGGGAGAGTTAATAGTTGCATCTTCTTGTATTTTGTGACTATCAACATTGTCTGGTAATCCAATTGCTGCACCATACATTTTCAGGCAAGTAGAATCAACAGAAGCACTTTCTTGTGATACAACTTCTAAAAGTGAATCATCAGGATGATTATTCTGGTCTTCGATGGCCTTTCTAAATAAATCTAGAAAAGAGGCTGACTCAGATGCATTAACCTTATCTTCATTGTCACTACTACATAAGATGTTTTTGGAAAGAGGCAGTTTTGAAATTCCGGCTGAATTATTTAATGAAATTGTGTCAATGTTTTTGCATAAGGTTTCCTCTGAATTAACTGGATTACATTCTTTGTGTAAATTTCCTGTATTTCTACGCTTTCTTTTTAATTTTTGTGAAGCGCCATCTGAAGTTCTTTTCCGCTTATTCCTTCTAACTTTCTGTGTCTTTTTTTCCTTAGATTCTCTGTTCTTTTCTGAATCAACTGAGCAGACTACATTTTCCTTAACTGGTGATTTTTCAACATGCATAACTTCATCAAATTCTTCTCTTTCTGTTAAATTAACATTTCTCGAACCCTGATTAGTTTTATAGTTTTTACTCATTAGTACATTGTCACAATTAGTTTGTGTTATGTTGTTTGATGGCTTTATCCTCTTCACATTTCCTAAATTCCTTATATTTCCTACATTTCTTTGTTTGCTTGAAGTCATTGTCTTAACAGAAACTACACTGGCATCTTTGATATCAATGTTGGACGTTGGTGACCAGCATCTTGGTGGACTGGAGACTTCCGGAGGACAAATTGGAGACATGTATGCAAAAGACAGAAGAACATCTTGATACAATGAGTCACAGTCTGTATTGGTAGTATCAAACATCTGTTCTGGTAGTTTTTTTACTACGGTTTTATTATCGAAAAACTTTCTTGATAACTTTGATGGTTTTTGTTTTTTAAACTTGTCTTTCGTTAAATCATAATGTCTAGAAGGGGAGTTAATATCCTGAACAATCAAATGTCCATCTTGTTTCAAAAACTTTATTCCTACTCTAGGAACGATTGGACAACGTTGTTCTGTAATGTTCATATCTGTTTCATGTGATACTTGCTTAAAAACCCCAAGCTGATTCTGTTGAACGTTTCTGATGTCTTTTCTTAAATCATATTGACCATGTCTTGGTTCAGATATTGAGTCATTTCTAGTGCCGTTTTTAAATTTTCTGGCAGGATAAATGTTATCAAGAAATAAAAGTGCTGGTTTTTCTTTTTTCTTTGGAATTTTCTTACAAGCAAGTCGTCTCTTTGGAGATTGTATAAGATTGTGAACTTTGGGTGGGAAATTGACTATTTTCCTTTTGTTTTCTTTCTCTATGCTTCTTCTCAAATCAATTTTCTTTATCTTCTTAAGTTGTCTCTCAATATCACTTAAAAACTTCTTCGTGAGTAATACAGTCTGTTTCTCTGCATTAACTTTATGGACAACTACTCTGAGTGTTCGACATCCTACAAATGGGTTTCCACCAAACGATGAACTCATTAAGGCCTTTGGTTTCTTCTTTTCTTTCAGTTCAAAATCATCATCAATATCATCATTCTGATATTTTTCACTCGAGCAATCTTTCATCAACGATTCCATTAACACATTTTTACAAGGATTTGTACGACTCTTTCTATTGATCCTGCTGTTTGCCTTTTTTGTAATTGGATTAGTTTTTCTTCTTTTCTTGTTAGGAAAAAACCTTCCTTCTTTAAAATCGTCATCACTAATGTTGAGTTCAGGAGTGTTTTTGAGATCAGTTTTAATATTTTCATTAAGGTAATCATTGTTACATGTCAGAACATCGCCATTTAAACATTTCTGATTCTTCTTTCCTGGATCTTTTTCCATGGGATTTGTTGTTATACTTTGTTTATCATGTTTTAAACCTTTGTCTTCCAATATGACTTCTCTAGAACAGTTGTTCATAGCTGGTTTTCTCAGCTCATTTAATTCAAGTGTGTTGATTGTTGTCAACATTTCGTTACTTGGTTTATTTTCAGGCACTTTATATTCTTCTTTGTTCTCAGGAGATACATCTGGACTGCTTATTACATTTTTAACAAATTCAGAATTCTTTACATCTGGTTGTTTTTGTGCAGAATTTGCGTCTTCACATGCTTGGATATTTGGTACTTGTAGAAGAGTTTTGTCTTCACAAGATGATTCTTTAACGTCTTCAGAATCTTCTAAATAACCAGAATCTTTTAGTTGTATTGTTGGATCAGAAACATCTAACACTGCAGTACTGACATCAGTTGGTAATATTTCTGGTTCTACAATCTCCTCACTCTGTTTTGTGTCAGTGGTTATAAGTCGATCTAAACTGTTAATTTCAGCTGTAACTTCCTCTCCTTTATTGACTTTCAATTCATCATTTCCATTTTCTGTGTATTTTCTATCCCCCTTTATGTCTTTGTTCTGTTGGAAATTGTTTTTATCCACTTCCGCTCTGCACATCTGTGTGTTTAGTTTGGTAACCTTCATTTGGTTGTCAAATTGTAGAGGTAAATTACGCCAGCGGACACCTAAAGTCTTAGTTTTCGGAATGCACTGAGTAGACACTGTATCCTCTGCAATACAAAAGTAATTGATAAAATGAGAGTAATAATGATTGGAAGAATGGGGAATGGTTATGGTGAAAATGTAAATAATTCAGTTTGATTATAGAATGACCAAGATAGGGTGACAGCAATTAAAGTTTATGCTTTTAAAAAAAGACTAACCGGACTGCTTCTATACTTTAGTGACAGTAAGTACAATAATGAATACAATTATTAAAGAGACTATTTCACCATTTCTTAATACTCATAAACCTCTTATTTGTACCTTCTTTTTCATCTGATCCCCCATCTACTTGAGGTAGCTTGTCTACAATTTTATCATCTGTTTCCTCTAATGTGTCATCAAACCATGACAAGTGGATATCATTGTCATCTGAACAGAGCTTAATGCTATGCCTGTAAAATATGAAAAGTGATTGTCTGAACTGGGCTTATACTATAAATACACATTTATTTTAAGAAAAAAAAGGATAAACATGTGTATGCAAAATTAACAACAAGTTCTGATTACTTAAATTAGATAATGCCATTTTCAACAGTAATTAAAAATTAAAATTGCTGACTCACTGTGTTGCCATGGCTACAACATCGTCATCCCATGCTTGAGTCATCATTATTCTCTCTTCCTCTTCTTCTACATCAAATTGTACTTGACCTTCCTCTTCTTTTATTTCAATTGAGCTCAATCCTGATAACATACTACCTTCTTCTAATGATGTTTCAGTTGCTAAGTCTGCTAATAATGCTACCAAGTGTTTATCTTGCGTTGAACCTTCACAGAAAAACATTTGACTCATAATACAACAAATTGAAATGGGTTTTTAATAAGTCGGTTTAATGACTTCACATGCAGCAATGTAGTACAGCCCCTCCTGTGAGACACCCCATTAAGGGACATTTTTACGAATCAAAAGCAATACATATTTAGGAGTATTTTATTGCAGGCCCAAATTATCCTCTTAATAGGAGTTCTAATTGACAGTGACAATTCCAAATGGTATACCTATGTGTTGAGACATACTAAAGCTTTGACTTGCTTCAACAACTGATAACACAGCTTCTTCATCTATGCAAGGTTTCACTTCTCGTCTGTTTTGAGCGTCTATAAAATTGAAAAAAAAAGCAAAATGTAAAAATTAAATTCTTAGATTCTAAGACGTTTATACTTGCTTGCTTATCATTCTAGTAAACCTGGTAAGTGGAAGCATGTACTTAAGACAATAGGAAAAAATGATATGGTGGTAAGTATGTGTAATAATTAAGCTAATAATCAAAATTTATTTATTTTAAAAATATATTTTGTATATAAATGAAAAATTAAAACTTAAATAATGTTGGTTTCAAACAGTTTCATATATGTTGTACTTGAACCATTACCTTGTGATTGGCTAGAATTTAAAAAGCTTTGTTCGGATTGGCTAAGAAGTTGAAGAGTATCTTGAGATGAATCACTTTCCTCATGTTGACTGTGACTATAAGGTAATTTACACATATGATAATTGACAATTATGCTATAATCACTATTGATGAAGAATCTACAATACTAGATCAACAACATTTAAAAACTAAATATTCCTGAAGACTGACTGGGTTTTAGCAAAATTTGCACTTAAATAAATACAAAGCTATATGAAATTAATCCTGTGATGATAAAATATTCTTCTGTACTTTGGGAATGAAAACTCACAGTAGAGCATGTTGTTGTTGAATAATGTCATCAAGTCTTGCAAGCTGCTGTTTCTCACTTGCTGTAGGCGGAATGAAACCACGTTCTGCAACAAAATTAAAGTAATCCTGCATTACAACAAGTGAATTTTAAATAAATAAAAAAAAACCATTATACACACAGCTAAATAATAGTCAGTTATTTGATATAAAGCTAGCATAGTAAATTTAAACATAACAGTCATTAAAGTAATTCTAATTGTACTTGATATTTTCAATAATTTCATAACATTTTTCATACCTGGAGAAGAAGGAGGTAACAACTGTGAGACTTGATTTAACTCTTCTCTTCGTTTTTTCTCATCTTCCCAAATTGCCAATAAACCAGGGTTTCTACCAACATTTTCTGAAAAATAACACATACTAAATTGTTCTTGTTTCTGTAAATACTAATTACTAAAGTAATATAGAAATATTTAAAAAATCTCTAAATTAATGTAAGGTTGGTCCTTACTTTAGATGTTTTGAAACCATTTTCATTTTAAATTGGTCTTACTTAGCCTTGGAATAGACTTTAGTGCCTTACCCTGTATTTGTAATCTGTTCAAAATATCAACAGCAACACAGTCTACTTCTAATTCACAGGTACTCTGTTTAGCTGTATCTAATATCGCATTTCTATAACATAATACAATGTTTTTATCAATGTTTAAAATGTAGAAATAAGGCAAGGAACTTCCTGAAATGCTACCAAAGAATCAGTTAAGGCAAGGAACTTCCTGAAATGCTACCAAAGAATCAGTTAAGGCAAGGAACTTCCTGAAATGCTACCAAAGAATCAGTTAAGGCAAGGAACTTCCTGAAATGCTACCAAAGAATCAGTTAAGGCAAGGAACTTCCTGAAATGCTACCAAAGAATCAGTTAAGTATAATTATTCATATTTCTAGTTCAGGTAGGGTTTATGTTATTTGTTTACCTACAGAAAATGAATTAATAAACAGTATACATATAATGCATGTTTATGATGTATAATGTTTATAATTGTAGTTGAGGTCAGGTCACCTTCTATGGTTACAGCAGTAAATTGCTATATGTACAATATTAGAAGGCATATTGTTATCTGAGTCTAATTATTGCAGTTGTTATCTATTACTGTAAGTATACATACAATCATTACTTTATTAATTCTTTCTTTGCCATACAAACATTTAAACATTACTAAATTGACAACCATTCAGTATGAAACTAATTATACATCACCTTGGTATTCTATTCAAATCATAATAGGTTGTAGACAGGTCGCCATAGCAACTGTTACTTGAGACATCTTGTTTGTTCAACAGATAATTTGATGGCTTTTCTATAATATGAATAGGTGAACTTGTAACTTAAAGTCCAAAAATAAGCTCTTGTAATATTAGTGAAATGTATATGAACCCATTGTTGAAATGGAATATATGAAAACCAGTAAGGCAAATTTGAAATAAATTAGACTTACCCTCAGTATCATTGGGAGATCTAAACTTAAATGCACTTATGTTAACCAGGTCCATACCAGATAGGTTGTAGTCAATAAAAAACTGTAATTTAAATTGGCTGGATTAATGAAAAACCTTTATCTTAGATAATCCAGTGTTCTTGATTAAATCATTTTCACATCCGGTATTGGTTATGTTGATAATGAAAATGAAATAAACAAACAAGAACATTTGTTTTTATTGCATTTTGATGTTATTTAAATTGTAAAGTTTTTATAGCTAAATAAAAGAAAATAAAGAAAAAAAGGGATCATCACCTGAAGGAGAAATGGAATATGAGCTTCATGCGGTTGATGAACCTTGTTCATAATGGCGCCGCCGTGAAGCAAGTCAACAGCTCTGATGCAGAAATAAATATGAATGTGCAAAGTCAACAATAAAATAATATTCAAACACTACTAATTCTACTGTATTTATGTCTACAATACATTATACTGTAGCTGCTCTACAGAGACAGACATCTTTGTATTTATGTCTACAATACATTATACTGTAGCTGCTCTACAGAGACAGACATCTTTGTATTTATGTCTACAATACATTATACTGTAGCTGCTCTACAGAGACAGACATCTTTTTATTTTTACAACATAAATAGATATAAATTCATTATTTATAAATATATAAATATAAAATTGTTACTAAAACAATTAAAAAGGTAAGACTGAAACATACTTTTTTACCATCAATGGATTGCAAAAATATATCTTCATAAATAATTTTTCTTCTTCATAGTATCCATAAAATGGGCTAAAAGAATTTTAAAATTGATGATCAAACCATTAGTTCCATTGGTAAATAAAAACAAAAATAAGTGTTTTCTGGTTTATGTTATTGATATGTTATGTTATTGATATGTTATGTTATTGATATGTTATGTTATTGATATGGTGCCAAGACGATTTCTTTCAGAATATAGGATGCCTATAGAAGATACTTACATTCCAGACACAAGTGAAATCTTAAAAACATGCAGTGTTTGGTTCTTAATGGATTGATTCATTGCAACTTGTAAAGCTTTATCAACACTGATTGCAAACTGTAGAAGGTACTGATCATCCTCTACTGGTCTTGGACCATCATAAGGAACGTAGATGTACGGCAGCAATCCATGGATATGCAAACATGTCTTTTGGCCTGTTGAGAAAAACATGCAATCAGAAAAAAGGTTCCACATTTAAATCTGTTTGCAGGAGACCTATAGTGAAGTAATTATTGTTATATTTTTTTATCATTTTTTTATCAAATAAAAGTTTTCATTTTTACATCGTAAATCATGTTAAAGAAATTAGTTCAGAAAGAGAATGTTTCTGTTAAGTGTATGTAAATCAAGACTTAATTCTTGCTATGATTCAGGTTTAGAAAGATGTATTACAGACCAATTTGTGAGACCTTTAAACACATAAGTCTTGTCTTCCAAAAAGTATAACAATAAATGATTGAGGTATTTGTTGAGTACTGTAGGTACTCAACTGAATGTTATTTTTATATCTCAATTTGCACTTTACTAACTATATATAGCACTAACTTCATGTATTAATCAATCTGTATTTAAAAAGCATTTGGTTTATCATTCAATTTCCATTTCTGTCCCTTTTCCAATCTATACTTATCAACATTTAATGAATTTTCATCAATAATTAACAACTTGATATCAATAATCGTCACTGCAATATGGGTGTATTATGAATAATGTATGTATAATAATAATTTACATCAAAATGTATTTAGCAGTTTCAGAATGCTGTACTGAGTACAGGTAGTAATCATAATACGTTACATACTGTATTTAGCAGTTTCAGAATGCTGTACTGAGTACAGGTAGTAATCATAATACGTTACATACTAAAGAGGACTGAGTACAGGTAGTAATCATAATACGTTACATACTAAAGAGGATAATTTTTTTTTATATTTATTCTAAAATGTGAGGTACATCAATGATTGTAAATGGAATGAATGGAATATTTTTTATTGTAACTTACCAGCAGGGGTAGCACCAAACACCCTTACAACAGGAACACGCTTTACGTCACAGCCTCTAAAGTCAGAGTATGTAATGTCCAAGTCTGCAATAGGCTCAGACATATATGTATCAGCTGTCACAATACGAACTGACAACATTTTGTCTTCCATTTTTCTATATAAACCTTTTAGGACAACAACATTAATTACTGCATTATACTATCATTATGATCAGAGAACAATTCTTTATCTATGCACTGGATTGTTACTACTGAATCAGTATGGTGGTCTGTAAACTTAATGCTCTTATTGTAAATGTTTAAAAATTGCAAACTCTGTTGTTATTTTATTGCAAATTAATCAATTTCTTCAATATACCATAAGTATGTGTATGGCATTTAAACATTATAATTGCTTTGCTACTTTGGTTGGATCTGAATTAAAATACAATAATTCTATAATTTTATGCATGAATGAATTTTAGTCTATTCTTTTCATCTTGCAGTGCAATAAATGAATACATATCCATGAGGTGAGTTCACAGTGCATTCAAGCACAGTTTGAACAAAGCCTATACTATTCCAATGGATGGATACACAACAGTAGGCAGTATAAACTACCATCTCATTGTACTGTACCTACTGAATACAATACAAAAAGGTATTATCAGTGATCAAGGGTGTTGTTATATACCGTAATGGTAAAGGTTCAAGAGTTTTTTCTGTGTAATCTTTGAGAAGCAAACATAACAACTGATGGGTTTAATAGCATTATCAATGCCTTTTGAATACAGTAGTTGATAGCAAATCTGACATAAAGGTATTTCCTATTTAAAGTTAATGCAAATCAAGTTAACTATTTTGAATGAAAACACTACAAAAGTAAAAAACCTTTTCACTAATTCAAAGAGGTGATTATTCCAAGCTTTGATTAACTGAAAAAGGCTTTAGGTATTTAGAGGTGTAGTCTCAGTCTCAAGTACCTATGAAATAATAATTTAATAACAATTTTTTTTTTGAATATGCCAATGTTATATTACAGTAGTTATTTAGACCAAAAATTTATTGAATTGAAAAAAAAAACATTTATTTTGTATTTTTTATAAGCAAAATTAATATTTTTGGGCAAAACGGAATGAATATATTAAAACTGATTTTGTTTTATTTTTCATGTTTTGTGGGATAATGCATCTTTAATAAAAAATATTACGGTAATAAAAAGTGAAACTCACTGTTTCAGTATAAAAAGTGAAACTAATAAAATCAAAACCAAATAGTACCGTAATGATGATATTAGTAGGTAATAAATTAACTGTATTTTAAAGGAAATTATTTATAAAGACAATTCTTTAAAACTAATTTTTTCTATTATTGGCAGGGTCAATCACGGGTAGATGTAAATTAGTATTTTCTACTGGCACGATTAACCATGCTGGATCTCTTCTTCTTGTTCTTCTTTGGAATATCTCTAACATTTGATTTGGAGACGATTTCGATCCAAGTCGGCCCTAAACCGTCTCGGCCAAAGTCAAGTCGGCCCCAAGTCAAGTCGGCCCCAAGTTAACTCGGCCTCAAGTCAACTCGGCCTCAAGTCAACTCGGCCTCACGTCAACTCGGCTCCGTTAAAGTATGGAATGTAAAAGGTGCAAAAGAAGGGGATTGATAAAATAATATTTCTTCACATTTTTTTAACTATGAATAATTCTGACTTTTAATGAATATTAATATTTAGACAATAATACATTTTAGCAAAAAAAATAAGAAGGATTTCACCATCTTTCCTTTATTTACGTTTAATAAAATTAACATTAAACAAACAATTGATTAATAAGCTAACATTCATACTATTATTAATGATTACAATATGAACATTTGGAAAATAAATAGGAACACATTGTAGACCCAATAATGATGATGCACGTACGTGGGCGCGTATGTTCGTTCGTGCGTCAACATTCAATAAACATGTCCGATATGCGAGGACATTTATTAGGTGTAATAAGATTGTTTGGTTGAATCATTGAGGTATTAAATAATGTTAACTCCATGGTTGAATCACCGTCACGCGTAGATTTCTTCAGTGTATGCATTTGATTAGGCGACAACATCTGAAACCAATTAGCTGCGCATTTGGCAGCTATTTCGATATCTACAACTGCTACGTGTTTTCGCTGACCGGGGAATTCCCCTTTTTTAAAAATGCAAATCATGGACAAAAACGATATGTACGATCATTTTTCTATGGCCAAATGGTGGAACCATGGAGCTATAATAGCTCCATGGTGGAACGTAGGCCTACGTCTTCAATTTACTAAAATGTGGTACCTGCACATGTTTTGTAACACGCGGGTACTTCTATTCATATCGGCAATGAGATCATTTTTTTATATGAGTATTTTTCTTATTTTGTTTTTAAGAGTGGATAGTAATAATCATAATAATATTAAGTACTTTTTGCGTTCCATACTTTATTGTGGCCGAGTTGACCAATTAGTTTTTGCCCGAGTTGACGTGAGGCCGAGTTGACGTGAGGCCGAGTTGACTTGAGGCCGAGTTGACTTGGGGCCGACTTGACGTGGGGCCGACTTGACTTTGGCCGAGACGGTTTGGGGCCGACTTGACCTGCACCCTTCGAGACATTGTGTTGTATCGCAAGTTTGCGCATTATACCTTCCTGATAAGTTCCATCATTATTAATAAGGTTTATCGCAAACAAATAGCTTTATTTCGTGAGGAACGTCATTGCACAACAATGCATGGAAAGTGTTTGGGAGCAAATCTCACGACGCATATGTCATGTTTGCTCCCAAACCGTCCCCATCATCATGCGTCGCATACCCTTGATACTTGCTTGATAAACTTTATGCATGTAGCATCTTTCCTGTCTGGCCCTACTCAACTAAGGGATAGTAGGCCTATAATAGTATTAAACTAGGCTCTAGCTAGACTTATTAGGGCCTAGCCTAGGCCTACCTAAACCCCTAGTCTAGCCCTTACCTTAGCCTATTTTATGTTATATGATATCATAATCAATCGCAATTAAATAAGCCATTTTTAAAAGCCTAACCTACACTATTTAAGTATCCAGTACATTATATAAAAATGAAGGTATAGAGACGTACTTATATAATGCAAAGTATTAACATAACAACTTACTATTATGTTTATAACAACATGATGATTCCAAAGATTTGTAATTTACTTCCTCGTCGGAAAACGACGTCTTGAATGCCCGCACTTGTTACAATGCTAGCGCATAGTTGTTAAAAGTTGTTGTTGTTGTCTTTATTTACACGCATCAATGGTTTCGGGTTTCAATAAAACAAAGTGTAATACAATTCCGGCGGTACTGGCTAAATAAATATAGAATTTTATTTAAATTATTATAACTACTATTTGTATTAAACAACAATTTCTAATAGGCTTATTGTAGCCAATTTTATTCATTGAGAGTGAGTAAAAGAAGTTCTTTGTTCACGTGATAATGTGTATCATGTGTAAAAAAAAAGACTTTGTTGAACCGCGGATGATCAATGTTTGCAGATAACACTTACGCGTACGACGTGACGTGTTATGTGAGGACTGAGGATACCTCAAAACACATGTAGGCTTCCCACACAGGGGGCATGGCAGAGAGTAAGGTAGTGTGTGCTCTGACCAGTTTGTATCTAAGTTCAGCTACCATTACATATTATATTATTTTAAAATGTCTAATACTTGCGCCACCTTATATGGTGATCGTATCCTTGAACTGGTAAATATATTGAATAGAACTTAATAATGAGTAAAAAATTCTGTGTGGTTACAAATTTAGTTAGTTAGGCTGTATTATTGGAGTAAAGAATACTCTAGTAGTATTAAAGTGTGGCATGTGACAGGAGATTGTATGTTTGAAAATTAACTAATTAACTAGTAATCCGGTATTAAGGTATTTAAATCAGTTCAGAATTAGAAAGAATTGTTTTGCGATGTTTATCAACGACTACCCAAATATTGTTCCATTTTTATATAGCATTTAGCGTTGATGTATATTTTATCCTAGATATTTGTTAATAATATTAATTATTCGATAATATTATTTTTTAAGGATGAGAGACCCATTCCAAATCCAGGAAAAAGGGGTAAGAAAATTGTGTTTAAAAAATATGTTGTTGGTATGTTTTATTTCGCTTTTCTGCTAATATTATGTTCTGCATTTGTTTTTAAAATATTAGATGTCCTACTATTAATAAAAAGCGTTGGTATATGTGGATCAGATCTTAAGTATTGGGCTTATGGACGATGCGGCCGCTTCCTGATGGAGTCGCCAATGGTTACAGGTCATGAAGCAAGTGGTGTTGTTGTCAAGTTAGGCAAAGATGTAACAACACTCCAAATTGGTAAAGATTTATTCTATTTTAAAAGTTTGATTTAAAAATTACATTTTATTGGACATCTATTATTCTATCTATCTATTATTTTATCGCCGTGGCTAAAGATACGGTACCGTATTCTAACTTCTGTTTACTAAAGGTACGGTAAAATTGCATTACGTCATAACCAGCCAATGGGGTGCTGGTACGTGTGTGACGTCATCGTATAAGGACTTTGTGGATTTTTTTCGTATCGCGAAAACAGTGATCAACCGCATTTTCTTTATGCTTCATTTATCGATATTATCGCTGTCGTGTGTGATAAAAACTAAATGTAGCCTACGTCTGTTATTATTATTGAAAAGCCAAAACATGTTGATTTTAATTCTAGAATACAGAAAACCGTTTCAAAAGAGGCCTAGGCCTACTTACTACGTACTATAACCTCATTATATGAGTTTGTTTGTGTAGGGAAAGCGATGCCAGGCTGGGGCCAGCTGCATGTGTGCGCTAATTTCTGTGACTCGTCAGCCCTGGGGCTACTGTCTAAATCATAGTATTTGAGGGCCCCTTTATTGTCTGCATTTGCTTTTGTTTATGGTCACCATTGTAAACAAAGTTTAATAAAAAATATAGGCCTAAATAGGCCATTTGGAAAAAAAATAAAACCCTCATCTGCAGCGCACACACATCCACGCAGCCTGGCGCCGCCGATAGGAATTCTCTACATATACAACAGACGCGATATGAAAAAAAGTCCTTATATGATGACGTCACACACGTCCCACCACTCCATTGGCTGATTATGACGTAATGCAATTTTACCGTACCTTTAGTAAACAGAAGTTAGAATACGGTACCGTATCTTTAGCCACGGCGTTATTTTATTTGTATAATTGCAATTTTTATGTGTGGTTTTCTCTGAATGAAAAACATATATTATTGTATTTTTTTTTATCATGCTGCCCCCTATAGGTGACAGAGTAGCAATTGAACCCGGTATTCCATGTCGTACTTGTGATTTGTGCAAGCGAGGGCGATATAACCTGTGTACTGATGTTATATTTTGTGCAACGCCACCAGTTGATGGAAACCTCTGTCAGTTTTACACACATCCAGCGGATTTTTGCTATAAGTAAGTGGTTTTCAAATAAAAAACTATAAATAATCAGATATTTAAATAGAACTATGTGGAGGATGTGAAGTTTTAATGTTTGTTATTTCAATTTTTATTACTGAATTTCTTTTCTAAAAGTTTGCCGGATAATATAAGTTTTGATGAGGGCGCTCTCCTTGAGCCTTTATCTGTTGCTGTGTATGGTTGTGAGAGAGGTCTTGTTGGCCTTGGAAGTACTGTACTTGTTTGTGGAGCTGGTAACAATAGTTTCTTTAATCAATCATTCATTTCAGTCCATATTATATGATTGATGTGATAACAAATACTTCAGACATTTCATATAGTACGTTATTTGTATTTTTTTGTGTATTTCAACTCATTTACTTTTCAAATTCTTCTTACACCTTCCATATTTTGTTTTTTTGTTAAACGCCAATGACATTTTTTTATGAATACAGGTCCTGTTGGGCTACTTACAATGATGACCGCTAAGGCAATGGGAGCTGAAAAGGTCATCATTACAGGTATGTGATACATTCATAAGTACCTTTTAAGTATCAAATCAGTCAAATTACCTAGGTTATGTACAATTATACTATATTTTTCTACGATTAAATTTTGAACGTTTTTTTAATTGCCTTTTGGTGTAAATCGTTTTTTATTATCAAAGTGCAAAGGACTGTGCTTCTTATTGCTGATATAATTGATTATCATTTCAATTGCCATTTTTATTGATAGATATTGATGATCATCGATTATTGTTTGCAAAGCGTCTTGGTGCTGATTGTACTTTGAAGGTTCCAATACCAGTTGACGAAAAGAAGTTTGCAGAAGAGGTCAAAGTTCAGCTGGGATGTGCCCCTGACGTCTCAATAGAATGCAGTGGAGCTGACAGCAGTCTAACAATCGCTATTTATGCAAGTCTTCAGAACATTCATTTAATAAACATGAGACGATATATTTTGTAGAATGCCAATTTTTTTTTTTTTTTTACTGAAAACTGAATTAAACTTTAATTGGTATGTTGGACATTTGCAGGTTACTAAAGCTGGAGGTTCAGTGGTTTTGATTGGTCGAGGATCCATGGAACCCACTATTCCCTTGACTTACGCAGCTGTCAGGGAGATTGATATTAAAGGGGTGTTTAGATATGCAAATTCGTAAGTACAGTACATACCTGCAGTAATTTAAGTCGGGCTCAATTTTTATCAACATAGTATTTTAATGTCAAACATAATAAACCAACTAAACCGTATGTTTAACTTAATGTATGCAGATTTATTGGTGATACAATCACATGATTTATGTATATTTTAAATCTATTTTGTATAGGTATCCAAAGGCTCTATCTCTGTTAACCAGTGGCAAGATAGATGTAAAGTCACTTATCTCACATCGATTTGCTCTCACTCAATCACAACAAGCGTTTGAAACTGCAGTGAACAGAGAAAGTAAAGCAATTAAAGTTATTATAACTTGTGAAAACTAAACAACGAAGTCAATTCTGACAATCGCTCTCGAGTCAGTAACAGAAGAGTTTGAAACTGCAGTGAACAGAGAATGTAAAGCAATTAAAGTTATTATAACTTGTGAAAACTAAACAATGAAGTCAATTCTGATAATCGCTCTCGAGTCAGTAACAGAAGAGTTTGAAACTGCAGTGAACAGAGAATGTAAAGCAATTAAAGTTATTATAACTTGTGAAAACTAAACAATAAGTAGATCCTGACAATCACTCAAGTACATTCCAAGAAGAATTTTAAACAGCAGTGAAAACTAAGAAATATATCAAATAAACCATCAATCAAAATGGTATTGAATCAGTAATATTTTTGCTGTATCTTTAAATTTATTCTATGCAACAGTGTAAATATTGTATTTTTTTGGTGAACAATGTTAAAGTGAGAACACAGAACTAGAAACTAATATTTTTTACTATTTTGTAGGAACTAATATTGATTTTACATATTTAAATAAACAATAAATTTTAATATTATGACAATAAAAAATTAAATCTATACTATGTTTGTAGAATTAATTATTAAATTGAAAACCCATAACCTTCATAACATAGGGCATTATTAGTATTATACATGCACTAACATAGGGCATTATTAGTATTATACATGCACTCAAATTTACTTACAAATGCAATACATAAAAATATTATAATCTAATACCTAGTACTACAGTACTCTATATATTTAGAAAATTGTTTTTACAGAAGAAATCTCAAATGACAGGATGCTATATCACATTAAGCTGCCTAACTTCATGATGTCACAAACGGTACTCCATTATAATACCGTACTACCCAAATCATGTTTCATTATTAGAAAGTGGAGTTTACAGTTACGTTGTTTTGTGTTTTTTAAATTAATCTTTGATTTTAAACTTTGTGTAGGTGTATTTCTCACAGTGTTAAAGGCCTTCCGCCTTAAGTCTTTCAAATTCAATTTCCTTGAGGGAATAAACTTAATAGGTCTTTTCTGGCAGTGATGGTGAATGAACACAATATTGAGCAGTATGCTAACATTATGGGATACCTTAGTCATACAAAGCTTTATATTAAACAGGTTTTTATCTTACTGAAAATGTGGAAAACTTTGTTACTGTTTGTCATGGAATAACATATGATACATGTTAACTTACATGTAGCACGATTTTTGAATGCTTATTAGTTATCTTATGGTGATTTTATAGTGTTTCAGATTTTATACCAGAAGATCAACGATGTAGTATTAGAGCGTATGTACTTATTACTGATGTGTCGTACAAACCCCAGTGTGGAATCACATCAGATATCAATCTTAAAATTATGTGTAAAATAGGCCGACATCAATTTGAACTTTAGGATTATGACTAGAGATAATTAACAAGTCAGTTATAAGATAACACTGATTATGTCATTAGTTTATTAAACACTCGACGGATCAACTTTTACTTTCACAAGTTTAAAACAATGATGACGTTTCAAAGATTGGTTTATATTCAATTATGAAAGCCCCTTCGCTATCTCTCTGATCAATTCCCATCGTCAGGTTGTGTTACTGTATAACCAATCACCTCTCCCAATACCAGATACCCCTTATGCTGGCCTTACATGTCTGGTTTAATTCTCATATTTCGAATGTGTTTTTAATGGTAATTCTGGTTTGGGAAATTTTCCAGTTTTCAGATAGTCCGGTAGGGAAAGTTAATTATAATTGTGGTCTATTTATATCATATTAGAGAGTTGGATTAAATATGTAATGTATTTCTGATGTGTAGTATGGATTGTGGTTTTTAACAGACAACTGTAACAAAGAGCAAAATAAACAAACTGAATTAGATTTAGTATAATGTTTTATTCACATGAGCCATGTTGTATGTTAGATTTAGTATAATGTTTTATTCACATGAGCCATGTTGTATGTTAGATTTAGTATAATATGTTTTATTCACATGAGCCATGTTGTATGTTAGATTTAGTATAATATGTTTTATGCACATGAACCATGTTGTATGTTAGATTTAGTATGTTTTATTCACATGAGCCATGTTGTATGTTAGATTTAGTATGTTTTATTCACATGAGCCATGTTGTATGTTAGATTTAGTATAATATGTTTTATTCACATGAACCATGTTGTATGTTAGATTTAGTATAATATGTTTTATTCACATGAGCCATGTTGTATGTTAGATTTAGTATAATATGTTTTATTCACATGAACCATGTTGTATGTTAGATTTAGTATAATATGTTTTATTCACATGAGCCATGTTGTATGTTAGATTTAGTATAATATGTTTTATTCACATGAGCCATGTTGTATGTTAGATTTAGTATAATATGTTTTATTCACATGAGCCATGTTGTATGTTAGATTTAGTATGTTTTATTCACATGAGCCATGTTGTATGTTAGATTTAGTATGTTTTATTCACATGAGCCATGTTGTATGTTAGATTTAGTATAATATGTTTTATTCACATGAGCCATGTTGTATGTTAGATTTAGTATAATATGTTTTATTCACATGAGCCATGTTGTATGTTAGATTTAGTATAATATGTTTTATTCTCATGAGCCATGTTATATGTTTATTTACATGAGTAGTCATGTTGTATATAAAACATTTTTACGTTTTACAGCAATGATTAAAATGAAAAAAAAAATGAATAAATAAAATGAAACAATATAAAAATAATTTTTCTCAAAATTAGCAAGTATTGTGAAATAATCATACAGCAGATCTAATGAGAGGAAATACATCTTAATAGCACTAGTCATTTGGGTATTTATGTATGGAAGGCAATCATCGCCAAAAAAATCAGACTGTATGATATGTTTGTAACATTTACAAGACAGCACATTATATACCTACATTAGCTATACTAGAAAGGAATTAGATTACATTATTATATGTATAAATATAGAACAAATACTTTGATTAACAATACATAGCTATTATACAAAAGACTATAATATATATATATATGGATAGAGTTTGGTCCTCCTCAGCAGTGTTTTTACTTTATAGAAAACACACACTTTTCACAAGTAAGCAAGCCTATCCTAAGCAAGCCTATCCTAAGCAAGCCTATCCTAAGCAAGCCTATTCTAAGCAAGCCTATTCTAAGCAAGCCTATCCTAAGCAAGCCTATCCTAAGCAAGCCTATTCTAAGCAAGCCTATTCTAAGCAAGCCTATCCTAAGCAAGCCTATCCTAAGCAAGCCTATCCTAAGCAAGCCTATTCTAAGCAAGCCTATCCTAAGCAAGCCTATCCTAAGCAAGCCTATTCTAAGCAAGCCTATTCTAAGCAAGCCTATCCTAAGCAAGCCTATTCTTATGTGCTTTTGGTCTGGTGTAAACCCTTATTTATCTTTCAAATTGATTCAATCTATCGCCTTACTTTTAAATAGTGGAGACATCCAGCTTATTGTACAAAGTGCACAGTAATTACAGGAAGCATCATTATACAGTAGTTAGACAGATAGAGACCAAAATTACAGATTTATCTGTAGTACTACTACTAGCCTGAAGAAATAAGGTAGGTTCCTAAATTATTTCTCTGTAATAACTACTGCGTTTTCTATGTTAATGAAGTTTAATACTGTAGTTGCCCTTACAACATTTTTGATATTGATTTAAACAATATAGCAACAATAGTAGTCCATTTGTAGCACACATTAAATACAACTGAACATAAGATCCTAAAGTCTATGCTCAAATTATGACACTAAAACGGTTCAACACAAACATTAAATTAAGTATAGCTAGAATAAGTCTCAAAACTATGTTACCTAACATTAAATGATTAAAATATAATTAAGAATTTCAAATTAAGATGTTATCCTCTTAACATTATCTTTTGCTACTAACTATACTTTCTAAATAAAAAAACAAACACAAAATTAATATTTAGTATTTCTGGAATAGTATATTAAGAACTAACTTAATTCATGTTCTTCTTGTATATTTTACTTATATCATCATCTATGCTGAAATTTTATTGACTACAGTACCCAACAAAATAATGTTCTCACAAACGTGTACATCTCTTTAATGTACAAAACATAGTTCCCAACCTCTGTACCTAAACCAGTAATACTTAATACATTTTTTTTTTTTCATATTAAAAACAGTTAAAGGAAATCTTTCTATCATACAGTATATAAGGTACATATTCAATTGCGTTGAAAACACTTTCTGAATACCAACTGCTGCGGACATGTGTTATAAACATGTTATAGTCATGCTAAAAATATCTTCTAGATTTACTGGCAAATAATAGAAATGGAACCAGCCACTTTTTTACATTTATAAAATCATCTTTAAATATTAAGCACTGCTTAATAAAACTATACACAAACTAAATATTCATGCAAATAAAACATAGGTATTTCAACACATTAATGCATCATATAATGTGTATGCGTCTCTAAAGCTTGGTTCCCACTAGAACGTAACGCAAGGACGTAAACGCAACGCAAGCGTTTTAACCAATGACAAGCGAAGTTATAGATAGTTAGCAATCACAAGCGAATGAGCCATCGCTTGTGATTGGTCAATTCACTTGCGTTGCGTTACGTCCTTGCGTTGCGTCGCTAGTGGGAACCACGCTTTAGAGGGATTAAGTATGTTGTCCATACAACGCATGTATCTTACAATGTTATTTTGTATATGTTTAACCATATGTATCTCTAAGCGTCCATATCAGCAAGGAATCTTTTTCTTTTTAACTTTAAATCCATGAGTCTATAGACATCAGAATCAAGGGGTCTTTTGAGATTGTCTGGTCTAATGGCAGTGTGGGCAGCATCTTGCCTTATCTGCTCATCAGTCACTGTAGCTCCTGTTCTTGACCCACTAGCTGGCATGCTATCATGAAGGTTACCTAAGCTATGGCTTACTTTTGAACTTAACTTATTTTCTTGATCTTCATTCAACCTACCAAGACTTAAACTTCGTCGGAGTTCATCAGCAGTTGTCCTGCCAACTTTTAATTTTGCTGCTTCCACAAGATTTACAGCTGATTGGGACAGACGGCGCGTTAAATGACACCGCAAAGCCTCGCGAACTTTGCTAGAACTTTCTGCATTTCCAATCTTTTCAATGCCATTCAATTGAGATGTACTAGCACTTAGTTGACGCGGGTACTTATCGCTGATTTTTAAAAGGACATCATCTCGTTCTTTCATGGGTGGTTTACGGGGCATACGAGGGATCGGTAGCTTGTTTGGAGGCGGTCGGTTGAGCATTACAAATTGTGGACGATGGAGGGAGACTGGATCTGCAGGGCTGAAACACTCTGGAGGAGGTTGGTGGCTTGACATTGAGGCATAAGGCTGCTGGACAGGCATGTAGGATGGATTGTGTTTAGGTTTTGGTAAAAGCTTTCTCTTTTCTCTTATATTAATTTGGGGAGTTAAAAGGCTGTTTCTTTCTTCAGTTTTTTCAACAAGTTTTTCCTCGCTTGTGACTTTTGTTGAGACTGGTTCTTCACTTTCTGGTCTTAGGTTGGCAAAGGTGTTTTCAAAGATTTTTGAAAACTTGTCAGTAGGAACCGGAATTGGAATCGGTATTGGAATTGGTATCGGTACAAATACCGGATGAGGAACCATAATGGTAGTAGGTGGTAGCAAAGAAGTAGGAAGTGCTGTGGTTGTTTCAGGTTCACATCCATTGGCAGAAGTGTTTGCAGTTTTGTTTTTCCTTGTTGCATTCTCTGAAGTACGATAATGTGGCTTGTCTTGGTGCTTCATTCTATCTTGTTCACCTCTGTGGCTTCTCTGATTGCTATGTTGATTTATAACCAACGGTGGTGGAGGTTGTTGAACCAACATTTGATGTGGCTGCATTAATGTTGGAAATTGAAATATTGGTGAATTAATAGTTTGGAATGGACTGAACATTTGTCCAGGCATCAGCTGTGTTGTTGGTAATAAATTAATGCGTGTGTTTGGTAATGGTGATGTCAAGTTTAATGGTTGATTTTTGTAAGTTGAATTAACTAAAACAGTCCTTGAATCATTTGTTGCAGTGTTTCCAACAGATTCAGATGGTACTACTGTAGCACTACTTCTCGCTTCCAATAATGGTCTTTTTCTTAATGTTTCTATGGTTGCTCCCTCACTATAGTTCATATCAGATGGCTCATTGTTGTCATTTAAATCTTCATTTTTCTTATACTGTGCTAAACATTTTCCACTACAGAACTGCAATGTTTGACTTCCATGTTGATACGTCACATACTCAGTATTGTGTCTACTATGTTTGCACCAGTTACAGATCTTCTTGATAGGTTTAATGTAAGCTCTTCTACAAGCAGCAAAGCATCGTTCACTGCAGAATGCTTTTGTTTGTGTTGATGTACTCAAAGTAAACAGTTTTGGTCGATATGATTTACACCAATCACACAGTATTTTGTTGTCTGTGAAGAATAATAGACAAAAATTAATGTTGTTGTATGGGTTTACAGACGTCACATGAAGACTAGGAAACCATTTATAATTAGCAATTAATAAATCATCATTAAGGTTCTCAAAATAAAGTTATATAATGTCATCTAATTTGGTACATCAACTTCAGAAAAAGGAAACGTACCAACTGGTAAATTAAAAAAATCATAAAAAAAACCATTTAAAAGCTTGGTTACAGTGGCAGTTCTAAGCTGTTGATTCTGATTGAACTTTACAACATTACATTAATGCATGTACTACATGTTCTTACATTACATTAATGCATGCACTACATGTTCTTACATTACATTAATGCATCAATCAATCAATCAATCAAATCAATCAAAGAAACATTTCATGCATGCACTACATGTTCTTACATTACATTAATGCATGCACTACATGTTCTTACATTACATTAATGCATGCACTACATGTTCTTACATTACATTAATGCATGCACTACATGTTCTTACATTACATTACCTATGCATACACTACATGTTCTTACATTACATTAATGCATGCACTACATGTTCTTACATTACATTAATGCATGCACTACATGTTCTTACATTACATTAATGCATGCACTACATGTTCTTACATTACATTAACAATGCATGCACTACATGTTCTTACATTACATTAACAATGCACTACATGTTCTTACATTACATTAATGCATGCACTACATGTTCTTACATTACATTAATGCATGCACTACATGTTCTTACATTACATTAATGCATGCACTACATGTTCTTACATTACATTAACAATGCACTACATGTTCTTACATTACATTAATGCATGCACTACATGTACTGCATACTAGTGGGGATCAAGTTTTCACTATAGTATTTTTTGTAGCAATCATAATTTGTTTTTTTTTAATAAAGCAACCAAAAAAAAAAAGATTTTATGATGCATTACCAGTTTGAGAAGTATTCATTTCAGATGAGCTATCCGATTGTTGCGAGATTGGTTGTTGTTCTGCAGATCCATTAGAAGAGATTCTTGGAGATGTTGACTGCATTTGAACAGACTCTTGTGAATTGGAGTCATCCTCAACCTCTGAAGTTGGCACTTGACCTAACAAGAAAAAACAACTGTGTGTTATTGACATGTAGTGTTATTTACAATTACATGTAAGTGTTATTTCTATGTAGTGTTATTTACATGTAGTGTTATTTACATGTAGTGCTATTTACATGTAGTGTTATTTACATGTAGTGCTATTTACATGTAATGTTATATAATATATAGTGTTATTTACATGTAGTGTTATTTACAATGACATGTAGTGTTATTTACATGTAGTGCTATTTACATGTAGTGCTATTTACATGTAATGTTATACTGTATAATATATAGTGTTATTTCTATGTAGTGTTATTTACATGTAGTGTTATTTACATGTAATGTTATATAATATGTAGTGTTATTTACATGTAGTGTTATTTACATGTAGTGCTATTTACATGTAGTGTTATTTACATGTAGTGTTATTTACATGTAATGTTATATAATATGTAGTGATTTGTGTCAAAGCATTTTATACACCATCAATGGGATGACAAATAGGTTTAAATTCATATTCATATAACAATGAAGAAATCTGACCTTCAGGATCTGACTCTTTTTGTGAGAAATTGATGAGATGTAATTGGCGAGTGACAGATTTATCAACACCCTCATAGCCATAGATTGCCAACAACTCATTCATTGTATTCTGAGCATAGTCCTTTAAGAAAAAACAAAATTACATTAGTAAAGTTTGCATTTCTTTGAAAAAACAAATGTCATTTTTATATTCAGCATTCACATTTATGTACAATCCAGTAGCCTGGAAGGTGTAAATGCCCTGTTCAAACTCTAAAGACAATCAGCGGAAGAAGGTCACATGATAAACTAGCCTACCACCATGTCGGTCATGGCAATTGTCCTTTTGTAGAATAAAGAACCACCGGGTAAAAATCCTGAACGTTAAGCATTATATTATGAATTATGTAACATTTTAATACACAATAGTGTATGCTGCCAGTCATATAATTATGATAATTCCAATAATTATACCTGACATTTAAAATACCTCCCAGTGGACATGCAGCATATGGGTCTGATGGAATTGTTCATTTAGTTGCTTAAGCTCATGAAACACCATATCACTAAATGGTGCAGTTCACAAACCTTACCACCACAAAGTGGTAGGAACTGAACACACCATGTCATTAATATGTCTCACAATATGGAAAAACATACTTTTTTTACAATAAGTACAGTACTATGTAGGCGAAGGTACAGTATAGTATTGTTTAGGATTGATATCCACTACAATAGCTTTGTTACAAATGCCTTTCTATATAGTATTGTTTAGGATTGATATCCACTACAATAGCTTTGTTACAAATGCCTTTCTATATAGTATTGTTTAGGATTGATATCCACTACAACAGCTTTGTTACAAATGCCTTTCTATATAGTATTGTTTAGGATTGATATCCACTACAACAGCTTTGTTACAAATGCCTTTCTAATCTAACAACAAGATTCTCCAGTGAAAAATGTATTAATAGAAATTTATTTAAAAGCAACATACAACATATAAATGACAGGACATAAATAACATAGCAACATTCTCAGGGGAAATTGAAACTCTGACACTGAAAAAAATGAGGCTGTTAAGCGTCTACAAGAGAGAGTAAGAGCTTTATAGATTGATAAAGGAAATGCTAAAGATAGATTGCTATTTTCAGCCTTGTAAACAGCTTGATACACAGGTTGAAATGTCATGTGGAAAGAAGGTAGAAATGCATGGATTGTATTGCTGCTGCTGATGATGATGATGATGAGATAATAATTAAAATGATAAACACATTTATAGTGTAAAAGATTGCTTATCATCAGACAGTCAGATAGTGTACACTTTAAAATTGTACTGTGTGGTTAACATTTTATGTTCAAAGATTTTAATGTTAATCAAGTTCAAGTTCAAGTTCAAGTTCAAATTTATTGTCAAATACACAGTAAATGAAATTTGCCTTCCAAGGTTGAAATTACAATAAAAATAACAACAGTTAAAAACATACAATACTATACAATGGATAAGATAATATATAAGAAAATATGCTATGTATAAAACATTATGAACAGTATAAATATTAAAATACTATATAAAGAATAAAATATAAAACGTCTCAAGTTATCTTTTAAATTGCTTGTTGTATTGCCTGATTGCACACGGAAGAAATGATTTATTATGACGCTCAGTCTTCTTAATTGAAGGAATCATCCTTCCGGATCTACTGAAATTTATAAAGTTAAAAAGAGGATGAGACTGGTCGTTAATTATACATTTTAGTTTTTTCTCCATAACCTTATCGCATATATCATGGATAGATAATATCAATAATTCTAATTTTATGGAGATTATCAGAATGCTACTAATAATAATATAATGATGTGCATTGACTATTATTAACCAATGGTGACTGATAAGTAGACCAAAAGAATAGTAACTCCAATTAGCATTAAATAATCAAATTACATAAATTATTATAGAATTCAATTGACTAGACAATTTACACACTCCTTTAACAATATGACTATTGACCACCGTATGACATTATTATATATTGGCTTATAATAATCTATGAAAAGTTAACAAAAACTTAACAAAAAGTAAGATTTATTGAAAATAAATCTGAATAAATGATTACAATCTTGCATGTACATCCTATAACTAGTATTAGTAGTCTAAAAATAGAATAGAGAATGTACACTGGAATTGAAAAGCATCCATTCTGAATTAGTGTAAATTACAAGTAAGATATTTACAGAGATGTATTTCATTGATCATTCTAATAATAGAATAATAAGTTATATCAACTGCTCCCTAGGAGCTTTACACATCCTCTTTTTTACTGTTTAAATACAATTCTACGTGTGCAGGATACAATAGTGCTGTACATGTTCCCTCTTCTGTACACTTCAGTGCGTAAAACAGTACATAGCTTTCCTGTCCACATACTGTACACTAATGTAGATAGCATTGTACACAGTATGCTATTGTTTAATGTACCTAGTAGTAGCATAGGAAGTACTGTAAGTATTGTACTGTGGATTACATAATAACAATTAAACATAAATGTAGTACATTTTACATTAAATGTTTAATGAGATTAGACTTGACACAAAACAAATGTGTTACTGATAGATGTCATTTTAATAGTATAATAATACAACAAAGCACATTTTTTGTTGTTGTTAAAGTAAATCAAGCCATAGATAAGTATCTACTAATTAGTGATGATGATGGAAACGTAAATAAATATGCAAGTAGATAGAAACTGAATACAAAGCAGCATATCTAGTTTAACAGGCTCAGCAGGTAGTGTTCTAAATTGGTGAAATACTCAAGATTAGAATAATCAACAGGATATGTGGTTTATCACATGGTTTCAAATGAGTCATTAAGAGTTTGACGAAATTAAAGAAATTGAAACTGTTTTATAATATCATGGAGAAAAAAAGGTCAAACAATTAAACCACGTAGTAAAAGGTAAACTGTCAGAGCGTTAAACGTTTTCTTAAAACACATCTTTTTAATTTAGAGATTTCATTGAGTTTGAATAGCATTGAGCAATATTGATACACAATTCTAAAAATGAAATTTTTTCTTTTCTTCAACATATCCATTGTTACACAACACAATTTACATTCTTATTCATAATGTTTATCGCAAATAGGCCTAGTTTGATTCTGCGAGTAACATAGGAAGGGTTTAGAAGCAAACGTCACTACGTGTACGTCGTACAAACGAATCATGTACGTATGCATTGTGACGTTTGCTTCCAAATCCTTGCCACCATGCGTTGTGCACAGGAAAAGTTTATTTTATTGTCTATTAATTACAGTAGAATAAAATAATATAATTTTTATTGTGCTGCAGTGATGCAGTAGGTCTAACTTGGAACTAGGCTGTGTAGACAATAATATAGTCTTAGTTTGTCTCTCCTGAAACAAATTAAATTTATTTAATCATGAAAAAAGAAAACAAAAACGTGATAACAGTAACACAGTAGAGTAAATAAACAAGTCATTGTTTATTAATGAAATAATTATAACTCACTCTCAGACTTAAAGTTATCTGAAATATTAAAATACAGTATATAATATTACCGAGACATCGTCAGGACATGTTGTGTTTGTATGTATATAACTTGGCTCTTTCTTCACAACAACACCACTCTTGTTGGGTACAATAACAACACCACCGCCGCCGCCGTTCGAGCTCGGTGGACAGTCCGACATAGCGCTACTGCTGCTACTACTACCCGACGACGAAGAGCACACTCTCTCTTTACCTTCATTGGAACTTCGGCTAAAATTCTCCTCCATGTCCTATGAGTTAGCTTTATTCCACTAATGATGCTTATTTCAAAAAACAAACATGATTCAATTGTTCAGTATAACATAAACATCAACGATTCATAAAAGACTAGCCTAGGCCTAGGCTAGTTGTTTTGTATGTAAAAACTACAAACAACGAGCTGAAATAAACAGTCTGGTAAAAACGTCTAACATGTGAAGTTCTTTTTTTCCGTTCCAAAAATAAGACTAGAGATTCCAGGTGAGAGGAGGGAGGAGAGAAAGTCGGTCAACATTTTTAACATTGATTATTTTTCCCTTTTGCACGTATTACGTGCAAAGAGAAAAATTATAAATGTTATAAAAAAACAATGTAAACTAGATGTGATATTACATTGACAATCGAAAGTAAGATAAATATAATCACCCAGTGTGCAGATGATCTTGTAGCCTACTACACTAATCAGTGATAATGATTACCATTGTAGGATCTTAATTAGCACATTTTTTTAAGATATATATATTTGTAAATATTTGAATTATCTAGGTAAAATTTCATTTTATTTATTGTTCGAGAAAAACGTCTGGAACATTGTAGGCCTACAGACAAGCCGAAAATTCATAATAAAAACCGAATAAATACGATATAAAGTGAAATAGCTGAGTCTCTAAATGCCATTTCGATTTTTCGGGAAATTGGGAAATACAAGAGAAAAATAATAGGCCTACCAGCTATTTTTCTCAATTATCATCCGAAATATGGGCTTATACTTAGAACTACTTGATGTAAAAATAAAACCTAAATATGAAAATGAATGAAATATGGGGAAAAATAACAATCTACAAATTGGGGGTCGGAAATCCCATGATCTGCGCCCGTGTAGGCTACTCGTGGGTAAGGAGACATGTGCATATTACGAACATAAATCATTATTTATAGTTTAGTATTTATTGTCACCCTTGGTGCTAATGGTACTCATTTGTTCTTAAGAATGGTTCCATGATGGTTCCGAAGCGTCGATCTTTTTTGTCATTACATATTTTATTTTAAATCCAAAGGCAAATTACTGAAAAAATGACAATGCTGCGTATCAGTGGATTTTGGCATTTTATTTTAAGATTGTACGGTCAAAACAAAAGGTAAAACCTCAATTCATAAAAAATTTATCAAAATTTAATAGCGCAAAATGTTCTTGGAAAAAAAGATGCTATGTAGCTTTTTAGGCTACTAATGGTTTACACACATAATAATTAATACATTTAGTAGTAATTGTAATTTAAAAAAATGAAATGTAAAGAACGCCAACTTTTCATAAAAACATAATCATTTTCAAAACTTGATAACATGTTTAGCAGATCTGATGGAAACCAAAACAACCGTACCGTTACAAAAGAGATGTGAGCCCTCTAGAGTAGAATGCATCGTCGTCAGACAGCAGCCCACTCTCAGCTCTGTGTGTGTGTGAAGTTAAGTCCTGGAGGTGGTGTAAACTCCCGTGTAAACTGATTACAGGTAGGGCTAGTCTAAGGTGTTTTTCGTTGAATAACTAATATTGTATAATAACTATTATTAATTGTATGCTAGAAATGATTACAGTTATAGTTTTGAGCTACTGACAGTTCTCAAACAAACCTTTTTTACATAGTTATAGCCCTAAAGTAGTAATTAGTATGTACATTTTCTACCGGTGCGAAAGGCAGGCAGTTACAGCAGGTAGAAAAGGTATCTGTCGGCCGGAAGTAACTGTTTTTTTTTATCAACACTTATTGCAGTTACAGAACATGCGTCAACCACGTTTGTGATTGATCTTCACCACCTTAAGAATCGCAATAAAGCTTACCAATACCCTAAATAACTACTATCTCAACTAAAAAAATAATTAAATATGACTGTTATTGTCTGATGTTATCGGTAGCGTTTAAGTCGATCTCATTCTAATTTTGGTAGCGACACAATCAAAATGATCAAAAGTGTATAATAGCTGTGTTCCATACAAAATACTGCTGAAAGTTTATATCGTTACTAATTTATCTGACACCACAACCAGCTAACTAACCATGTACCCATTGTACCATTAATTATAAGTATTAACTGGCAGGCAAAATCTTGTTGAGTTTGAAATTAGTGAGATTGTTAAAATGTTATTTTTTTTACAATTTATAGGGGTCGGTCGCATCAGTACCCATAACAATGTTTGATGAAAATCGCAAAGTTTGGGTTCCTCATCTAGATGATGGATTTCAACTTGGAAAAATAGTTGATATTGGAACTGACACGATTACTGTTGAACCGTTTAAAACACCAAAAAAGGTAAGAATATTCCTTACCCTTAAAAATACTTAACAGGCAGTGTCATATTTCTTGTTAACTTAATTATGGCTTTTTTTCAGCATGTTTCTGCACCCTATGATCGAGTATTCCCAGCAGAAGAGGATGATTCCAAAACTGTCCAGGATAACTGTAAGTCTCCTTCTTAAACCTTTTTTACGTCATTCCGACATTACGCTTTCCACGATTTATTTCCATATTTTTTTGCCAGGATATAGTTTGTTATTGTGCTAAATGTTTTCCTTTTGATTTTTTTTTTCATTTGGTTTATCTAGTTTTCTTTTTGTTTATATGGTCATGTTTTTACTTTTTGTAAGTAACCATTAGTAATCATGATAATTAATAATCCACTCCCCATTTTTAACTAGTATATGGTACAATAGTGTTAATACTATGTTCATATCCACAGCTGAATAAGATCAAATAGTGCAAGCACAGTCATATTCAATAAACAATGTCTGATTCTACTGATGAGCAAATGTAAAACAGAACACAAATAATAATTGGGAACTAAACACTTAAATTATTATTATTTGTGATAAAAACAATACTGTAATGTTTAATTTGTAAACTGTAGAGAAAATATGTGATATTGCCTTTGATTTTGTATAGTAATCAATATCCAGGTGGTATACTGTGATTATGATAGCACCTTTTATTGATTTCTTTTATAGCGCACAAGCTAAACTGGCGGCAAGAACACAGTTACAATTGCTGTCCTAATTAAAGACCGTTTTTATAGTACTATGTGACCCTAAAATGTTTCTTTTATTTTATGTAAATTTGTAAATCTTTATCTTTTAACTAAATAAACACTGAAAAAAGACACAAGATTCATTGGTTGGAATTAAAGCACAATCTCTTATTACCATTAAGTTTTCACTCGTTTTTATATAATATAATGGAAAGATTTGTTGTAATTTTAATCTCACTATTTTAAATTTGTTTTTGTCTGTTTGAGATAAGATATGATTGAGTACAAAGTACATTATGCACTAGAGACTGCTGTAGATCAATTTACCACATGGTATTCTATAATCATGACTCAATATACACCATGGAGCAGGGAGGTATACAAATAATTGATACCAGCTCCCTGCATCCGTAGTATACACATTTGTGTTTTAATTTGTTTTCAGTTTTCCTCACAATTTTGATTCACTGTACTTTAATTCTCATATTTAAATGTGATTATGATAAAAACTAGATATGAAAAGCTATTAAATGGTTAACTAAATAAATTAATAATGCACTTAATGCCTAATTCCTAATTAGTGTGTTGACTACCTTGGAAATCCTCTTGAATTCCATTTAGAATGCTGATGCTCTCTAACATTTAACAAGTAGATTGTTGCTCAGTCATTGTTAGTCTGCTGGACATTGGATTGTTTACTGTACACTAGCTGAAAATGGACTGTTAAAGCAATTGGATTATGCTGAAAGGGGGCTGTTAAAGCAATTGGATTATGCCGAAAGGGGGCTGTTAAAGCAATTGGATTATGCTGAAAGTGGGCTGTTAAAGCAATTGTCCAAAGGGACCTATTTTATTTATTTTTTTATTTTTTATTTTATTCAAACTCATTCAACAGCGGGAAACCCGCCCCTTACAGAATGGAATAAACTATACCATATAAAAATATATATAAATCTTAAAATCTAGCAATACAAATTTATACAATTTTACTAATTTTATTACAAAAACAATTATAACGGTCAAAAAAGAGATCAATAGAATTATCTTTAACAACACAATTATTAAAAAGAAGACAAATATGTGAAATAAATCCATTCTTGGTAACATTAACACGACAAAACGGCACATAAAGAAGATTACATTTGGAATTACGAGTACGACAACCAACAGCTTTAACATGAAAGGAAAACAAGGAGATAAAATTACAATTAAAACGGGAATTCATACATTTATACAAAAACTGAAGATCGAACATAGAACGACGAGAGACAAGCGAAGGAAGAGAGACAGACAAAGGAGGACAGTGACAAGTAGAATACACAAAACGAACAAAACGATCTTGGACTCTTTGAAGACGGGTACTATGAACAGACGAAAACGAATTAGACACAACACTACAGTATTCAAGATGGGGACGGACAAGAGAAACATATAAATTAATTAAAGTATTAGAATTTTTAAAACACCAGCAATTACGACGTATCATGCCTAACATTCTATTTGCTTGACTAACAGCAGCATCAACTTGAGGAATAAAATTTAAGTTACAGTCGATAATAATACCAAGATCTTTATGACGATCAATTCTTTCCAAAACATGATTATTAATGCTGTAATCATATTGGATATATTGTCTTTTCTTAGTAATCGTCATAATTTTGCATTTTGGTAAGTTTAAACTCAGCTTCCAGGTGGTGGTCCATCTGAAGAGTGTACCAAGGTCATTTTGAATGTGTCACTGTCTGTACACCAGTAATAAATCATGATACATTTTTAAGTCAATAATTATTTTACCATCATTCAATTTTCTTATGTTTTACAAATGATTTTGACTTTTATAACTATTTATAAATTTCTAATTAATACTTGTAGGATGTTTTTCTTAAAACTAATACGAGTATTGACATCAATTTTTACCAGAAAATCCTCAGCATGCATACACATGTTATCAGTGCTTTTTACTACGTCATCCACTTATTTCCAGTACATTATCAAGATAAAGCCAAAGATAATGAGTTTAGTGACTTAGCTCTGTAAGCCCAGTTTGTTAAACCATTGAGGTTTAAGTCAATTCTTTTTGGATTTTTTTCATATGCTAATTTGTGTGTCACTTGCTTTTTGAAGCGGATATAACATGGGTTTGTCAAAAATGAAAAATTACCAAGCATGTTCGATGCTAATTGTTATAATTCATCAATGGATGTTAGTTTAGGGAGTTGTCAATTGATGCCTACCTATTATCTTGTACTGTATACTTAAAAGAGAGTAAATAATGAACCATTTTCAAGGAATATTTTGTAACTTCACATTTGTTTGCAATAATGCCAATTAATACTGTTTTGCCGTTTGAATAGCTGTTTTGTTGTAGATGAGTGAACATCTATTAACTACACACTATAACTCCACTACTACAATATACAGTATGTGAATATGAAAGGTGATGATTACATAATAGATAGGTCTGATGGTACATGCCTAAAATACATACCCCACATTTTGACCTGTTTACTTGAAACATTATTTGATTTAGGTGACAATAGTTAGTATCATGGATTATTGATGTCTTTGGTATTCTGTGTTGTAATTAATTCTGAGTTGTCTTTTCTGCCTTTTTATTTATAATGAGTGAATGAATAATGATGTATACTAACTGTCCAGCTCATTATTGATATACCGTAAGAGAAGTGTCATGAATAAGGTCATTACATATAATACTGATAAAAAACCATTTCCCTTTTAAATTTGTTGTCATGGCAACAGTCAATAGCATTATAATATTGCTTTATTCAAAATGTGACAAACATCTTTTGCTTGATTAAAACATTTCAATTAAAAAAAAAATATTAAATACATCAACTGAATCAACATTTCTGTTATAAACAGTATGTAAAGATACTGTATAATATTTTTTTACGTTAAAACTGATGATGCCTTTCTCATTAGTGGCGGTAAATGTTTTAATAACTGGACAGGATTTTAAGTGACATTGTTGGTATACCTGAATGGCTTTTCTTACATAGGATGACATATTTAATACAATACATTTGAATAATAACAGCTATTGTACTACTATTTATGGTATTGCCTTACACTCTGTAATCTATTAATCTATTCAATTCTGTAACTAAGCAGGATCTTAGTTGTAATATTCATATAATTCTTGGTAGAGTGATAATAGCATGAAGGATATGAGATGGCAATATATACTAGTTCTGATTGTATCATATCTTTATGTGAATATAAAAAGAATGATTTGATTTGCCTTTTGTAACAGCAAGAATGAGGAATTTTAACTAAATATTTACTTTTCACAATCAAATCACATTTTAAAATATCCTATTCAGCATTGAATTTCATTTATTTCATCCTTTATTTCTTTCATTTAAACCAATTCATATTATTTGTTTGTAGGTGCCCTTATGTACCTCAATGAGGCTACACTACTTAACAATCTTCGTCTACGATATGCAAAAAATGAAATCTATGTAAGTAATCTTTTTACATAAATTCATTTTGAATTCTTTTTGATAATTAGTTTCAACGAAACTATGTAAAATAAGAGATAAAAGATAAAGTATAAAGTTAACTGACTTTTAAATATACATATCCTGAATATACTCATAAATGTAATATACTTTGTAGACTTACGTGGCAAACATCTTGATTGCTGTCAATCCTTATAAGGAGATGAAAGGACTTTATTCTACTGATGTCATCAAGAAATATATGGGAAAATCACTTGGTGTTCTACCCCCACATGTCTTTGCTATTGGTAAGTGTAAAACACTAGTGTATATACCAACCAAATGAACACATTATTGGATAGCACTATAAAACAGTTGTTTGTTGTCAATGTGATGTTTTTATTAATTACTGTATAATGATGATAATGATAAATAACACTATTATTTCCCATAGCTGACAAAGCATTTCGTGAAATGTTAGTTTTGCGTCAGAGTCAGTCAATAGTTGTTAGTGGTGAGTCTGGTGCTGGAAAGACTGAATCTACCAAGTATATACTAAGGTAAAAACAGAATCCCTTTATATATAAACATTGACCAAGTGTGTAATGTATGCTGTTTCACTATATTTCATTAGTCATTCTTGATGTTTAATTTTAATTTTAAATGTAAATAAGTTGGGTAATCATCAGGAATAGTCCTGAACAGGGAGATGAACGCCCCTGCCCACCGATGAGTTTCGGGATCCCTTTGACCCGGAGGGAGAGTACCCGTCAGGGTCCCTACCAAGGGTTACAGGTCCCAGGTTTTTAGTTGTTTTTAAAATTAATTAGTGTTCCATGACCTTCTCATCAAAATTAACGTCTCTCATTGTTGTGCTATGTCAACATAATGTCAATGACGGCGAAATGTCCCCAATAATGGAGATAGCTATGCAAACAAGTAACAAGTAATTCCTAAACACAACTATGCCACGTACAGTAAGCTGGTATAGTTTTGAATTTACCAGAAGTCATTGAGCAGACAACCAAGATATGGTTTCAGTTGGTGACATTTGTTATTTTTCTTTAGGTATCTAACTGAATCTCATGGTCAAAGTGCTGGTGTGATTGAGCAGCAGATTCTTGCAGCCAATCCTCTACTAGAAGCTTTTGGAAATGCCAAGACAGTTAGAAACAACAACAGCAGTCGATTTGGAAAGTTCATTGAAATACATTTTAGCAACAAGGTATACACAATTTAATGAAGCTTACAAATTAGAAATATGGTAGTATTGCCCCTCTAGCTAATTACTTTTATTAAATTCAGATAGAAATCTTACAGTTATGAACAACATTATTAATGATTGCTTCATCATAGTTGTTTTGTAATTATGTAGCATCAAGTTGTAGGTGGCCATGTTTCTCATTACTTGTTGGAAAAACCAAGAGTTTGTTGGCAGAGTCCGGGTGAAAGAAACTACCATATATTCTACTACCTTTGTGCAGCAGCATCAACTCAGTTAAGAAATGCTTACAAGATTAAGACCCCAGATGATTACCAGGTAAGTCTGGTGTTTGGTGGAGAATTTATCAATAATAATAATAACAACATCATACTGTATACAGCGTGTCTATTATAAATAATCTTATTCTCTCATTTTCAGTATATGAAAGAAGGAACAACCCAGTATTTTCTGTCCAAAGAGACAGAAAGCAAAATCAGTGAAACAAGCAAAAGCAAGCAGGTATGTACATTTCAATGTTTTTGCTCACTATACCATGGAGGTATACCTCCATGCTTATATATTCATTTCAGGAAATAAATTCATAAATAAATACACTACGTTGGTTTCAATTTTCATGATAAACAGGAAACAAGAAGATAATTTTACGGTTTTTATTTGACTTTTTAATACGTTTTAATAAATCAAAATTCTTTTACAATTTTTTTACTATAAATTGTATATATATATTTCTTACTATAAATAATAATATTAGACAGTATATTTTGTTTAAGCTCATATTTATTTAATTCTTATATTGTTAATCTGTACTCAAATATGTAGAATAGAATACGAATAAACATTTAGTATACAGCGAATAAATAAATAAAAATAAATAATTCAGAAGTTGTATTTTAATCTTTCAGCAAAAATCAAAAGGTAGTTTGCATGACATAGTGATGGATGATTTGATTGGTTTTCAACGTGTTGAACAAGCAATGAAAAAATGTAAGATTAGTGACAATGAGAAGAATGATATATTCCGCATTACTTGCGGCGTTCTTCATCTTGGAAACATCCAATTTGAGTCCTCTGATGGCACACAAGGTATGTTTTTTTTATTTCATTTCAAAACATTTACAAAAAATTAATAATTCAAAGATAACAGTAGACATTCATTAATCAGTAATCTTTTGTTCTAGGATATAAAAATGACTTGGTTTAATAAAATTGAAAAACTTGTTTTTTTAACTAGGACATACTAATAGGTTTGCCTAAAATTGTTATAATTAAAACATTTATTTACACATTAAGTTATAGGACTCATTTCCATTGGTATATTCTTAATGAAAGTAACACTTTCTCAATTTGTATAGGTGGATGCTGTGTTTCGCCAAATTCCCAAGATGCAGTTGCCATGACAGCCAAACTGTTTGGTTTAGAGAAGGATGAACTTTGTGAATGTTTAGTGACAAGAGTAATGCAGGCTGCTAAAGGAGGCGGGAAAGGCACCATCATCAAGTAAGATTTGGTTTATAACATATAAATATATAATAATTGTAAACATTAATTACAATTGTATTATTTAAAGTGCTTTTTTTACCATAAGACATTTTGTTTAATAGGGTTCCATTAAAAGCTGAGCAGGCTTCAAACGCACGGAATGGCTTAGCAAAGTACATCTATGATCGTCTGTTTACATACATTGTGAAACGTGTCAATGACAGCTTTCCGTTCCAATCTTCGGCTCATTTCATTGGTGTATTGGACATTGCAGGATTTGAATACTTTGCCCTCAACAGTTTTGAACAGTTTTGTATCAACTATTGTAATGAAAAACTTCAACAGTTCTTTAATCTTAGAGTCCTAAAAGAGGTGTGTGTTTATTTCTTGTCTCTTCTCTTTATTGTTTCCTATAATTATGGACCTACTAATTTATAGGTCCATGCTAGAACTCTTTGTTGAAGAATATCATAAAAGCATTTCTATATGTTTCACAGTAAATTCAAATAATGATTGTTTTAAGTACATTATGATTTTTATCAATTTTTCTTACTTTTAGGAGCAAGAATTGTATGAGAAAGAAGGTCTTGGTGTAAATGCTGTCACATTTACCGACAACCAAGATTGTATAGGTAATCACATACATCCATGAATAATGTTTAGTTTTAATTAGATATATTTTAATGTTTAATTAAGAAATATTTGTTATTTTATTTTTGTGTCTGTTATTTTGTAGATTTGATTGAAAGTAAAATGGGTATTCTAGAACTACTGGATGAAGAAAGCAAACTTCCGCGAGCTAGTCCTAATAACTTTACGCACACAGTCCACCAGAAACACAGCTCACATTTCAGATTAGCTGTAAGTTTACTTTATTTTACTATAAAAGAAATATATTTTTACCTATGGTACAAATTACAAAAATAGATGGTAAACACTGACACATTGTTAATTACAAACCAGATGAACATTTACAATCAGATTACAATAATGATTGAATTTCCTTTTAGATTCCAAGGAAATCCAAACTGACTGCGCACCGTAATGTACGTGATGACGAGGGATTTCTTATACGTCACTTTGCTGGTGCTGTCTGCTACCAAACGGTTAGTATTCCCTCTATGTACTTACTTTACCTTTGCTGGTGCTGTGTGCTACTAAACGGTTAGTATTCCCTCTATGTACTTACTTTACCTTTGCTGGTGCTGTGTGCTACCAAACGGTTAGTATTCCCTCTATGTACTTACTTTACCTTTGCTGGTGCTGTGTGCTACCAAACGGTTAGTATTCCCTCTATGTACTTACTTTACCTTTGCTGGTGCTGTGTGCTACCAAACGGTTAGTATTCCCTCTATGTACTTACTTTACCTTTGCTGGTGCTGTCTGCTACCAAACGGTTAGTATTCCCTCTATGTACTTACTTTACCTTTGCTGGTGCTGTGTGCTACCAAACGGTTAGTATTCCCTCTATGTACTTACTTTACCTTTGCTGGTGCTGTGTCCTACCAAACGGTTAGTATTCCCTCTATGTACTTACTTTACCTTTGCTGGTGCTGTCTGCTACCAAACGGTTAGTATTCCCTCTATGTACTTACTTTACCTTTGCTGGTGCTGTGTGCTACCAAACGGTTAGTATTCCCTCTATGTACTTACTTTACCTTTGCTGGTGCTGTCTGCTACCAAACGGTTAGTATTCCCTCTATGTACTTACTTTACCTTTGCTGGTGCTGTGTGCTACCAAACGGTTAGTATTCCCTCTATGTACTTACTTTACCTTTGCTGGTGCTGTCTGCTACCAAACGGTTAGTATTCCCTCTATGTACTTACTTTATCTTTGCTGGTGCTGTGTGCTACCAAACGGTTAGTATTCCCTCTATGTACTTACTTTACCTTTGCTGGTGCTGTGTGCTACCAAACGGTTAGTATTCCCTCTATGTACTTACTTTACCTTTGCTGGTGCTGTGTGCTACCAAACGGTTAGTATTCCCTCTATGTACTTACTTTACCTTTGCTGGTGCTGTGTGCTACCAAACGGTTAGTATTCCCTCTATGTACTTACTTTACCTTTGCTGGTGCTGTGTGCTACCAAACGGTTAGTATTCCCTCTATGTACTTACTTTACCTTTGCTGGTGCTGTGTGCTACCAAACGGTTAGTATTCCCTCTATGTACTTACTTTACCTTTGCTGGTGCTGTCTGCTACCAAACGGTTAGTATTCCCTCTATGTACTTACTTTACCTTTGCTGGTGCTGTCTGCTACCAAACGGTTAGTATTCCCTCTATGTACTTACTTTACCTTTCATAACAAATCATTTCTATCATAGGTTTTCTCTTTTTTTTTAATTCACAAAAATATCATTTATTTATCTGTTATGCCATGGTGGAAAGACCTGCATGATTTATACCCCTTTAATTCACAAACATATCATTTATTTATCTGTTATGCCATGGTGGAAAGACCTGCATGATTTATACCCCTTTAATTCACAAACATATCATTTATTTATCTGTTATGCCATGGTGGAAAGACCTGCATGATTTATACCCCTTTAATTCACAAACATATCATTTATTTATCTGTTATGCCATGGTGGAAAGACCTGCATGATTTATACCCCTTTATAGAACATATATACAAACTGAAATAAAGCAAGACATTTACAGTTCAGAACTGTTAAATGGATATGTATTAGGTAATTAAAAGTACAAAAAGATGTTCCAATATGTAAATATTTATTTTAGGCTGAATTCATTGAAAAGAATAATGACGCTTTGCATTCATCACTTCAAATGTTGCTAAATGAGAGTCAAGATCCGTTTAGTAAACAATTGTTTCCAAAAGCTGACAACAAGACTAAATCAATCCAAAAACTTGCTTTCGATAGTGTTGGAAACAAGTTCAAGGTGAGTGCTTAGTACATTATACCATCAGTTCAAACAATATAATAATTATTATGTATTAATTGAACTTAAAAGAAATTCACTGAAATTCCAGTAATACAGTAATGAAATATGATGTAAATATTGTGTATCTATATGTATCTAAATATTTAAAAACTTTTTATTAATCAGTAAAAAAAATGTAGAAAAAACCCTACCATCTACTCACCTGTTTCTGTAGCTTCTTCCTTTATTGGCACTTTTTTTCTAGTATGTGTGTCTTTTGAGTTTGATAAATAAACTAAGATAAAGTAAATCAGGTGACCCTGATACCAAAAGTGAATTTGTAATCAAGATTATTTATATTTAAAACTTGTAAATCGGTGAATTCAAAAAAGAAAGAAATAGTGTTATTTGACCCACTTTAAGACGATAGAACAATAAATAAAAATACAAACTATGTAATGATGTAGGTTCAACTGAACACATTGATGGAGAAACTGAGAGGTACTGGATCATCATTTGTGAGATGTATCAAGCCAAATAACAAGCTGGTTGACAACCTCTTTGAAGGCACTCAGATCCTTAGTCAACTTCAATGTGCTGGTCAGTAGCATTTTGTATTGTCTTCTTCAATTTATATATCCTCAATACCAAAATCATATACATATCTGTATATAATAGTTCATTTTTTCTTAGAGAAGCTTGCTTGTAGAGTGCTATATAAGAATGAACTATTGTTATATAATTTTTTCGGTTAAACCATTTATGAATACGTACGTGTGCAACGTTTTGACTTGTTTTCAGCAAGACAAGACTAGATTCAATAAGTATAACTATTGCTTTTTTTATTTGTTTAATTTTGTTTAGGGATGGTTTCTGTGTTGAATCTGATGCAAGGTGGTTTCCCATCAAGAGCTTCATTTCATGATCTTTATGAAATGTACAAACGTTACATGCCTCAGAATTTGCTGAGACTTGATCCAAGATTGTTTTGTAAGGTAAGGCTATAGATTCATTTATCCATCTGCCAATACAACATTGTTTTATCCTGCCTTCCAACAGATTTATATATGCACTGGACATATGATTAACAAATTTTAATCTTTTTTAGGCTTTGTTCCATGCATTGGGCCTTAGTGACCAAGACTATCGCTTTGGTGTCACTAAAGTATTTTTCCGTTCTGGTAAATTCTATGAATTTGACCAGATGATGAAATCTGATCCTGAAAACCTGCGTGTGTTAATCAAGAAGGTACATCGATGGTTGATCTGTGCACGTTGGAAGAAAGCTCAGTGGGGAACTTTAATGGTCTTAAAATGTAAGTTTATTTACAAGAATCATTTCTTAAATTATTTCTTTTGCAAATGTTCTTTGGCCTGATTCACATCACTAATTCCATTTGTCAACAGTAAAAAACAAGATTTTGTATCGGCGAAGAGCTCTGCTAAAGATGCAGAGTACTATACGAATGTTCTTGGCAGTTCGACGTCATAGACCACGCTATAGGGCTTTACGTCAAGTACAAACACTATACTCGGAAATTGTTAAAATGGAAGATGTTGGTAAGTGAAATTAAAAATATTTAAGACATTTTTTTTGGACCAAAAATGCTCCCAGTAGGTTGATTTTTCAATTATGACTAATATGATATTGCTTTTTTTTAGCTAAGCAAATGAAAGATGATAAAGTCTCAAAACAGGTTAAAAGCATTCGTACCTCACTTGATGATTTGATCAGAGGAATCAAGGTAGGGTAATTGAGTTTTGCTAAAAAGTTTAGTTTGAAGTGGTTGAAAACATTAGGTGTTTTTCACTATGAATGATTCAGTTGTCCATTCTGCTTGTCTGGGGTTGTTTAGTGTGGTAAAACTAGAACATTATTTTGTTATTTACTACAAACTATGTTTAATATTATATTATAGACTACTGTTATGAAAAGACAACAGATGGACAAGTTGTATATAGATATGGCAAACAAAGTGACCAAGCAACTTAAGGAGTTAATGTCAAAGAAAAAAGCAAAAGAAGCGGAACAGATTCGTCTTAAAAAACTACAAGAAGAAATGGAAAGAGAAAAGAAGAAAAGGGAAGAAGAAGAAAGGAAACGAAAAGCAGAAGAAGAAGAGAGAGAAAAGAAGAAGAAGGAAGAAGCAGAAGCTAAAAAGAAGTAAGTTTATCACATTTTTTATGTCCATATTATTCATATTTTTGTTTTTTGTTGTTTGGTTTTTGGACCTTTGGATAGTTATTTCATAGATCTTGACTTTAAATAAATGTACTTTTAGAAAAGAAGAAATAGAAAAGAGAAGGAAAGAAGAAGAGGCAATGAATTTGAAAGCACTCAGAGAGGAAAGAAAAAAGCTGGAAGAAGAAAAAAAGAAAATATTCGAAGAGAAGAAGTTGCTGGAAGATCTTCGTAAAAAGTTAGTTTTTTTCTTTTTGATCCTTACCAGGGTATTGTTATCCTAATTACATATACAGGTAACTCAATGTAATGATGAAGAATTTTCTGGGATAATACAAAAACGATGAATGTTTATATTTATTTAAATATATTCAATGAGGCAGAACAGCAATTAATATCTTTTAAAACTTTTTACAGACAAGAACAAGAGCGTCTTGATTTCGAAATGGCGCAGCGACTTTCACAAGAGAGTAATTCCCAGGTTACAGTTACTGAAGAAGTTGCTCAAGTCAGGTAAGTAAATTATTAACTTTTTATTTATCTTGAAATGTCTGTGTAAATTGAAACATCCAGCCTATTGGGTAAGGAATCGCAAACAAAAATGGAACTGTAATGATAATGCAAAAACTAAGATTAACTTTCCGATTTATTTTGATTCAGAGAAGAGGTTGCGACTGCAATCCCTGCTCGTACTCCTCTTGTGCAACGGTCAGACAAAACATATGATCTCTCTAAATGGAAGTATGCAGAGTTGCGGGATACTATCAACACATGTAATGGTAAGCACCTACAACAAATTATTTTTTAATTTTTGTTCTTCGTTTAAGGACATTATTTTATTTTCAAAATTTGTGGATTGTTTCAATGAAGTACAATCTTTAAAATGATGATGAATTACTGATTGATTCAAATGTTTCTATTAGTAATTGAATTCTTCTATGTTAGTTATCAATCTATTAGTAATTGAATTCTTCTATGTTAGTTATCAATCTATTAGTAATTGAATTCCTCTATGTTAGTTATCAATCTATTAGTAATTGAATTCTTCTATGTTAGTTATCAGTTCTATTAGTAATTGAATTCTTCTATGTTAGTTATCAATCTATTAGTAATTGAATTCCTCTATGTTAGTTATCAATCTATTAGTAATTGAATTCTTCTATGTTAGTTATCAATCTATTATTAATTGAATTCTTCTATGTTAGTTATCAATCTATTAGTAGTTGAATTCTTCTATGTTAGTTATCAATCTATTAGTAATTGAATTCTACTATGTTAGTTATCAATCTGTTAGTAGTTGAATTCTTCTATGTTAGTTATCAATCTATTTGTAGTTGAATTCTTCTATGTTAGTTATCAATCTATTAGTAATTGAATTCTTCTATGTTAGTTATCAATCTATTAGTAATTGAATTCTTCTATGTTAGTTATCAATCTATTAGTAATTGAATTCTTCTATGTTAGTTATCAATCTATTAGTAATTGAATTCTTCTATGTTAGTTATCAATCTATTAGTAGTTGAATTCTTCTATGTTAATTATCAATCTATTAGTAATTGAATTCTTCTATGTTAGTTATCAATCTATTAGTAATTGAATTCTTCTATGTTAGTTATCAATCTATTAGTAATTGAATTCTTCTATGTTAGTTATCAATCTATTAGTAGTTGAATTCTTCTATGTTAGTTATCAATCTATTAGTAATTGAATTCTTCTATGTTAGTTATCAATCTATTAGTAGTTGAATTCTTCTATGTTAGTTATCAATCTATTAGTAATTGAATTCTTCTATGTTAGTTATCAATCTATTAGTAATTGAATTCTTCTATGTTAGTTATCAATCTATTAGTAATTGAATTCTTCTATGTTAGTTATCAATCTATTAGTAATTGAATTCTTCTATGTTAGTTATCAATCTATTAGTAATTGAATTCTTCTATGTTAGTTATCAATCTATTAGTAGTTGAATTCTTCTATGTTAGTTATCAATCTATTAGTAATTGAATTCTTCTATGTTAGTTATCAATCTATTAGTAATTGAATTCTTCTATGTTAGTTATCAATCTGTTAGTAATTGAATTCTTCTATGTTAGTTATCAATCTATTAGTAATTGAATTCTTCTATGTTAGTTATCAATCTATTAGTAATTGAATTCTTCTATGTTAGTTATCAATCTATTAGTAATTGAATTCCTCTATGTTAGTTATCAATCTATTAGTAATTGAATTCTTCTATGTTAGTTATCAATCTATTAGTAATTGAATTCTTCTATGTTAGTTATCAATCTGTTAGTAATTGAATTCTTCTATGTTAGTTATCAATCTATTAGTAATTGAATTCTTCTGTTAGTTATCAATCTATTAGTAATTGAATTCTTCTATGTTAGTTATCAATCTATTAGTAATTGAATTCTTCTATGTTAGTTATCAATCTATTAGTAATTGAATTCCTCTATGTTAGTTATCAATCTATTAGTAATTGAATTCTTCTATGTTAGTTATCAATCTATTAGTAATTGAATTCTTCTATGTTAGTTATCAATCTATTAGTAATTGAATTCTTCTATGTTAGTTATCAATCTATTAGTAATTGAATTCTTCTATGTTAGTTATCAATCTATTAGTAATTGAATTCTTCTATGTTAGTTATCAATCTATTAGTAATTGAATTCTTCTATGTTAGTTATCAATCTATTGAATTACATTCTTTACTCTATTATCCCATGCTTTATAATGTGCTTTATAATGTGCTTTATAATGTGCTTTATAATGTGCTTTATAATGTGCTTTATAATGTGCTTTGACAACTATTCTCTTTAATTTCCATGTTTTCAATTCCCTCTGATGAGTGTGTAATTTATTGATTTTTCCCTGTGGCTCTTGCGCAAATTAATGTGTATAATAAATAATGTATTTTTTTGTTATAAAAAAAGATGTAGATTTGTTGAGCGCATGTCGAGAGGAATTTCATCGTCGTTTGAAAGTGTACCAGAAATGGAAGTCAAAGAACAAGAAAAACACTGCTGAACCGGAGCCAACTACAGCACGTGCTCCCGAAGCAATCCAAAATGGTAATTAGAGTTTTAATTTCATTAAAGCAGCTTTTCCTTCAATTAATTAAGATCAGTCTTGTGTCTACCAAGATAAGTATTTTATAATGTTAAGAGAGTAACTAAATTACCAGGGCTATAATACAGAATAGATTTTTATCAAAGCGGTTGATATATTCATTAAATTGGATGATGTATAGACCTATAAATAAATGCATTCAATCTACATCATGCACTCAGTTTTTTGGCTCCTTCTTAATGACTGCGTATTAATTATTGTATGTCACCAATACCATGCATATCATAGATAATGTTTTATCTGTATGTCTTAATAGCTTCTCCACCACCGCCGTTACCACAAAAGAAAAAACCAGGAGACAAAATGGCGCAGCGCTACTTCCGGGTTCCATTTATGAGACCCAGTGACAAGAGCGGTGATCCCACCCTCCGAAAGAAAGGGATGTGGTATGCTCATTTTGATGGAGAATTTATTGCAAGACAAATGGAATTACATCCTGACAAAGTTCCTGTATTGCTTGTTGCAGGTAAGGCTTGGAATACAAGCAAAACAAATCAATCAAACTTTTGTCATATAAAATTGTACTTACACAGTTTCCATTTTCCGGCAACATTTATTCCTTGAATCAAAAAATGATTATACATTGCTGACCTCAACGAGAATATGTTAATATACGCTCAACATGCTGAGGCGTATTGTAGTAAGACTGCTTAATGAGTTATCTGATTGGCCGATGTGATACAGCCATATTCAATTATGCCTCTCTAAATGGTGGCTCACTTTTTGAACTGTGATTGTGCTGGATTTGACCCTCTAGTTGCCCAGCATTGTACTGTATGTATCTAATTGTCTCCCATTTACTTTATAGGGAAAGACGACCTACAGATGTGTTAGGGTTAGGGTTAGGGTTAACTGTGATTGTGCTGGATTTGACCCTCTAGTTGCGCAGCATTGCACTGTATGTATCTAATTGTCTCCCATTTACTTTATAGGGAAAGACGACCTACAGATGTGTGAGCTGAGCTTATTGGAAACTGGTCTGACTAACAAGAAAAATGCTGAGATTTTAGAAAAAGAATTTGAATATGAATGGGATAAACATGGGGGCACTAACTATCTATTAATAGCAATCAACAATAAACAAGCTAGGCAAACATACGCTACTAATAAACTCCAAGGAAAATAAGTATATACTTAGTCAAAGATTTCACTAAAAGATATTGTTTCATACTGGGTTTGAATACGAGTCTCTTTTTGTCTTGGTTCGCTGTTTTTTCAGAACTTAATTAGTTTATCATCAATATGATGTAATGATTGCCCAGTATTTTACATATATGTACTGTATTTCATTTGTTTGAATTTGTACTGATATAATCTATATAAAATATATAACTATGTGGTGTTCTGACAAGTAGCTTAACTATGTTGTTTTCTGACATGTAGCTTAATAGTGAGAATGTTTGTAATTATATGGAAACTAAATAAATATTAGATTTTATGATACAATACAACAGGGTTCAATGAACTTTGTTAGCTACGCATTTTACGATACAATACAACAGGGTTCAATTTATGAACTTTGTTAGCTACGCATTTGTGTGGCAAAATTAGAATAATTATGCAAATTATAATCTGTATGTTTCTAAAAATGTAGAATAAATAAGTTAGTTACATTCCAAGAATGAAATAATGTTAAGCTTTGCAATACTTGGTACTTGAATTGGTTGAATAATTTGACAATCATGAAATAACATTCCTTTCTTACCAGTTAACTTAAGTCTTTCAGCTTAGATATATTTTCAAATAGATAGTAATAAGTAGTTAATGTCTTTTGATTTTGCATCACATCATTCCAAGTAATTTTTGCAATCAAATATTTTATTTCATAAAATTTATATTAATTTTAACTTTCTAATATTAATATTCATTAGAATAATATATTGTTAATGTTCTGTCGTAGCAGTTGAAATCAAAATGTTAAGAGCAGTTTATTTAAAGCTTAAAATGCTGTTGTTTTTTTGCAATACAATATTTCTGCTGGATAGGCATGCATACATAAGACCAAATATTAAGGAAATAATGATATGATTCTCTCCTTTATAGATATTTACTTTTTTTTAGTCGGAGAATGAGAACATACATTTTTAGTTATTATTTGTTGTTTGTTTTAATTAGTAAAACTTGGGTGGAGGTATAATTAATTAATCAGCGTTTAATGAAAGAAATGTACTGTATTGTGTTCTATACACAGGTTTTGTAAGTGTAAGGTAGACATGTTTGTGCTTTGCTGTTTAGATGTGGGCACTACATCAATTTAATTTAAATCACAAAATATATCAAATTATATTAAATTTTGATGTTTTTTTTTATTTGTATTTAATTCAAGTAGATAAATTTATATAGACACATAGGACTAGTGTATCTGTTTCTTGTGTTTTTAATACCCTCTAGGATTTTATATTGAGAATCACCTTTGACTCAGTGGCCTATTATGAAAAGGGATGAGAGAAGGTCCCTTAGTTCTAAATATTTATTAGGGCTCTGTGGTACTCAAGTGAAGTGAATCCTTTTGATTATAAGGTTGCATTCTCTAGGTACTCAAGTGAAGTGAATCCTTTTGATTATAAGGTTGCATTCTCTAAGCAATATCACACTATAATTTATGGCTCCATATTTCTGGGCGCTGCAAATCTCTATTATATCATAATAAAATGTAGTTCCATTATGATTTATGGTTGATGCTTATAGTTGATGCTTATAGTTTAATTTTTTTTTTTCAATTTCAGTTTTATTTTCCAATATAAACAAGTGTAATGAATAAATGCAAAAATGGAAGGATGACCAAAAAAGAGCAAAGCTTGTACAGTATTTGGCCACCTTAACAAAATAATTAATAAATGATACAAACATAATTGAAGCACAGGACGAGACAATACTAGCTAAACATGTTGGCATATGAACTCAAAGATAGATATGCTTTGATGCTTATAGTTGATGCTTATAGTTGATGCTTATAATAGTTGATGCTTATAGTTGATGCTTATAGTTGATGCTTATAGTTGATGCTTATAGTTGATGCTTATAGTTTGAATATAGCAATGCTTCAAAGTGTCACCCACACAGTTAATCAATTATAGCAACAACTACTATATAAACATTCAATATCAAATCTTGTTAAATATTGAAAAGATCTTCATATTTTAACACACGCAGTACTGAGTAATTAGACCATTTTATATTAAGTTCATGCTAAGATGTTGGTATTGCTGCAGGTCTGTTAATCAGCAACCTGAAATAATGAGACCATTTTATATTAAGTTCATGCTAAGATTAGCCAGTGTTGGTGTTGTTGCAAGTCTGTTAATCAGCAACCCTGAACTAATTTGATAAAATTCTGACTGGATAATTGTCAAGATATCTAATGCATTCCAAATTAAACCAATACAATTAGCAAAGATGCCAACTGACCAGGCGTTACGAGGTATAATAATTTATGTAACATACTACTATAAGGTATATGTGATTGGTTGTTGCAATAAATTGATGCAAACGTTATTCGTCGTAAAAATTTATTAATTTTGTTAACAATTGTTTCCATGCGTTATTTTGCGGCAAGGTTCAAAATTACCTTTAAAAAAAAAACAAATAAAAAAATAGATACCATTGCATATTATTTATGTTACAGAAGCTGGCCATTTTAAGCTGTACCTAAATTATTACATATTTGAAAATGTATACAAGGATCAAAGAGATCATGTGTTTTAATGAAAAATTTTGATAATTTGATTTTATGAAAAAATTAATTAGTAAGTATTAATACTCATAGAGATATTATTAATATCTCTATGCATAGAGAATTATAGTGAACGTTCACTAGTATAAATATCTCTATATAATATGCTCTATGTAATACTATAGGCCTATTTAGGACTGTTATTATAGGACACGCTCCCAAAAATAGTTGTTGTTTTGGTAATAATACTTATTTGGAAATTTTGGATTTCTGTATGAATATTTGATCAGGGAGGTATTTTATACATCCCTGGTTTTATCGGCTTGAATTGATATAGATATGATTGTTAAATGGCATCCATACGAAACGTTTTTTGCCGATACTTCACACATGAATGCACATTAACCAGAATTTTCCATGATGCAATTCTATTCCATGATTTGTCAATTTTGGGGGTGTGTTTGTAACCTTTAACCTTTACACGCTTTCTCCTCGAGAGAAAGATATCTCGATCTCTCGCGCGATCCGATCAGCTAGCTCTCTATGATCGAGCGGCGGCCCAGGCCTCGCCTCCTCTCTCCCACCACACGCCAAACGATCGAGAGATCAAGATCAAGCATACACATACCAGAGGCTAGTGTCAGTGATAATAACCTAAATTAGAATTACTATTTTGCTTATGCATGCATTGATTAATAAACGTCGAAAACATACAAGAAGCATCTGCAAACGTTACATGTAAGTATGGTTTTATAAATTTATTGAAATAATGTTCAAATGATGGACACGCTGGGCCTCCTGTCTATTCTATTTTCTAGGCCTACCTAGAGTCCATCCTAGGCCTAGGCCATCTACTAGATAAGGAGGTAGGCAAGTCAAGCTAGGCCTTAGTTAGGAGGCTAGCCCTAGCGAATTCGATTTCGTTGTTAGGCCTAACTTATTATCTACCCATGGAGGTATAAATACCTCCATGATCTACCTATCCTAAACCACTACTACAAACAAGTCTTACAGTAGCTATCGACAGCGGTGTCAGTGACAGTGATGCAGATGATGGATGACGAAGTGTCAAATTAGGGGCAAAAAGATTCTTTGAAACAAAATAAATTCAAAGAATCAATCATTCTCACTCCTGAGGACGATCAAAGTACATTGATCGAAACGTCGAGAAACTCACTCAACAGTTGTTTTTAGAACTAACACACGTGGTGTACCGCAAACTTTATATCAATATTATATCAAGAATCAATAATAATCTAAATACTTTGATGAGGTCTTATTAATACCAAAACAAATATCTTGCACTCAGCGCTTAAGTAGAGAAAAGTAAATCATTCAGTCTTTAATACGTAATCATATTCATAGTAACACATGTGTTTATTTAAATTATTATCTTTATATTGGCCTAGCACAACTCGTGCAATTAAAAATTACAGTTTTAAAAGTAAAACTTCACTTTGCAATTTATTATATAATAACTGACGAATTATATAATCCTGATTTTTTTTATCAAACTGGGTGGAACATATACTGTGAAGTATTCTAAATTAAAAAGATCAGATATTATTCCTCAGTATCTCTAGTCTATGCTAGCATACAGATAGTAAAAAAAATACTACAGTCAAGTAACATAAGAAAATGATTTATAGTTTCATCTGTCTTATCATGTAAGCTGCAATGTATTTTAATTTCTGTGCATCCTGTAACAAGAAGAATCAATGTAAAGTGATGCATTATTGACATTGCACAATCAAGATGATAGAATGGATTTGTAATCAGATATTTACAAACAAAATAGAATGAACATACCATATAATAATGAATATTTTTAGTAAGAAAATAATAATAATAATAAAACAGAAATTTCATTGTTAACCCCCATTAAATTGTCCACTTTAAAATTATCCTAATTATAAATTAATTTTCATGCTTCAATTACAAATAAAAATGTTATGCTTTATCAAGAACATTAAGTTTTCAATTGTTAAATCATATTTTGTTATTGAAATAAAGCTACTACAATACCTGGTCCTTGGACATACATATTGTCAAAACAAATCTAATTTGAATCAAATCAGATCTTTCTACAATATTTACTTATACAGTAGTCAAATGACAGTCACAGTTTGAGGGTATCATCGAAAATGCATTATTAAGAAATAACCCAATGTAATTAGGAATATGAAAGAACTTAATCCAGGTGGTCAAATGTTAATAGTACTAGTACTACAGTAGTACAATCCTACAGGGAAGTAACAATTTATAACGTACAGTATTTCTTAATGAGAAACTACTTTAATATAATTTATCTGGTATGATAGTTTACACATTAGATATCTACACCTGTTCTTGTTCCTTTGCATCACTCATATTAATAATAATAATAATAATCTTTTTTAAGACAATGAATATTTATGGTACTATCATTTTTCTTGCAGGTTGTATAAATGGACAGTTCCTTAGATGGCAGAAATATCAGAAGCAGTGACAGACAGCAGCAGTAGCAGTTTGCATGATGTTGAATTAATAGAGGAAGTACGCCATTTTTTTGGTCATTTAAACACTACAGATCATCACGAGAGACTCCAAGCTTTAGACGAAC